>NW_007245005.1:64876-273046 GCF_000164805.1 Carlito syrichta
CCATTTTTTTAATCCAGTCCTCTTTGATGGGCAGCATGGTGTTTCCAGGTTCTGCTATGTGACAACGCTGCGATAAACATACGTGTGCAGGTATCTTTTTATAGAGTGATTTGTGTCTTCAGGGTATATTCCCAGTAGGGGGATTGCAGGGTCATATGGAAGGTCAATTTTTAGAGCTTTTAGGAATCGCCACACTGCTTTCCACAGAGGTTGCAGTAGTTTACACTCCCACCAGCAGTGTAGAAGTGTTCCCTTTTCACCACACCCTCTCCACCAGCTGTTATTTTTTGAGTTGTTGATAATTGCCATTCTGACTGGAGTTAGGTGGTATCTCAGTGTGGTTTTGATTTGTATCTCCCTGATGATTAGTGAGGTTGAGCATTTCTTCATGTGTTTGTTAGCTTCTCGAATGTCTTTGTCAAGATTTTATATCTCCTTCTTAAAGGATAACTTTGCAAAGCAAAGTATTCACGGTTGGAGTCTTATCTTTTTATTTCAATACTTTTGAGTATCTCATCTCACTTTCTTCTGGCCTACAAACTTTCTGCTGAGAAATCCGTTGATAATCTTATTAATACCCTTATATATCACCTGTCAAGACCAATCAATTATTTATTTACTTTACTGCTTTTAAAATGCTCTGCTTTTGACTTCTGACTGTTTTGTTATAATCTGTCTTAGTGTAGCCTTCCTTGTGTTCTGCCTATTTTTAGGTTCTATGGGCTTCTAGAATCTGGACATATACTTCCTCCCTAGATTTGATTGGTATAATGCTATTTTAAAAAATAAGATTGCTTTTTCTTTCTCTTCCCTCTGAAAAATGTGTATTTTGATTCACTTGATGGTGTACCATACATCCTTCAGGCTTTCTTCACTTTTTTCATATTTTTTATTTTCCATATGGATAATTTCAAGTTTGCTATTTCTTTCTTCTGTTTGATTGAATCCACTATTGAAGATCTCTACTGTGCTTTTTGTTCAGTTGTTTTTCTTTCCTCAGTTCCAGTTTTAGTGTTTTGTTGGGTTTTTTTTAACATTTTCTATATTTTTGTTGAACTTCTAACTTTGTTCATAGATTGATTTTCTGTTAAATCAATTATTTGTGTTCTTTTCTTGCTTTCTGAACTCTTTTAGCACAATTTATTTGAATTTTTGTCAGGCAGATCATGGATATTCATTTTTTGGAAACAATTTCTGGAAGTTTATTATGTTCCTTTGCTGGTGTCAGTTTCCTTATATTTTTGTGTTTCTTGTATCCTTGCATTGGTGTCTGCACATGTAAGTAAGAAATCACCTCTTTCAGACTTTACGGACTGCCTTCAGTAGAGAAAGATCTTCACTTGGGGATGAGGCATAGGAATATCTATCAAGAAAGGTATGAAGGAGCATGCTGTGGCACTGGGTCTAGTGGTGTGCTGGGTACCAAGTGTGGGGCATACAGTGGCTTTTCTCTGGGAGGGAGTGACATTGGCCATTGCATGTGTGTCAGTGCTAAAAGCAGTTAAGGAATCCACGGTGGCTGTGAGGGCTATGGGGAGTCTCTGCATCACATCTATGTTCAGTTGTGAGTGCCAATGGGAAAGCAAGGACTGGAGTTAGTGGTGGAAGTTAGACTGACTACATATATGCATTTGATGGTGGAGGCTGGGTTTGGTGGAGGTAGTCAGAACCCCTTGAAGGCACGTGGGTGGCTGTCTGGGTCTTGGGGCTGAGCACTCATAGCAGCACTGGCTGGGGCAGCTCCAGCAAGTGAGATAGAGGTAGTGGTGGCTCAGGTATTGGAGGTGTGTGAAGGCAAAAATTTGAGTGCCCTTTCTGGTAAAATCCATGAGGTTACTTCAGCAACTGCAAAGGCTATTGGTTTTTTCGGTGGGGAAATCAGCTGAGGTCCTCTGTAGAGGAGTCACTGGGGCCCACGGTGGTGAGCCCTATGGGGTCCCAGGCAGTGAATGTGCTGAGGATCCTGATGGGGTTCTCTGCAGAGCAGGCCACCAGGAGCCGCAGTGGGTTGCACTATGTGACTGATCCTGGTAGCCCCTGCTTTTCTTCACCATTCCCAGCTGTATTCAGATATCCCAACTGTGCTGATTCCCACAGTTATCCAGGTGGGGTAAAAACAGAAGCAAGTTCTTCAAGTAATAACCTGAAAGCCTTCAGAAGCTGATCATGCTCCCTGCTCTCATTTTCCCCCATGAGGGAAACTCACAGGCCAGGCTGGCCAGGGAAATCCCTGTAGGTGTTGAGCTATGTCAGCCTGAGGCAGTGCTCTTTCCCCCTTTCTCTCTCCCCCTTCCCTTTCTCCCGTGCTTCTTGCTCTCTCTCTCTCTCTCTCTCTCTCTCTCTGTCTCTCTCTGCCTCTCAACTGGACTTCTCAACTTCTCTGAGTCATATTAGCTTATGAATAGCTCTCTAATTGTTGTTTTCAGTCATGGGGTGCACAGGAGAGGATCTTCTGCTCTGCCAACTTTCTGATGTCACCCTTCTGTTCTTTTTATTGTTAACCTTAATATAATCAATTCCTCGTAAATATTTGTGTTTGTTTCTAGATTGTTGTACCTAACCTATTTATGCCACTAGACCATACTTTAAAAATTATCATTTTCAAACATATCATAATAGCAAAAATGGATAAACCAAAGTTTCATTGTAACTCTTTTCTTGGCATTATTTTCTTTGTCATCAATTATCTATTGATTTTTGGTCAAATTACTTCACCACTCTAAGCTTCAGTTTCTATATTTGTCTAATAAAAAGACTAAAACAAAGCATCTCTAAGTCTCCTTTTAAGTTTAACATTTTTCTACAGTCCTTTGAAACTATGGAAAATTTTTATTATACTTTATTTCAAATTGATATGCAAGAGGGACTGTATCCATGGAAACCCTATAGCTTAGTGACTTGGGACATGTACATCAGTCCCCATATTGCCTTTGAACAACTTAAAGGCTTTGCCTGCTGGGCAAGTTTCCACTTAAAGACAACAAAAATAATAAATGATGTAAAAAATGTAATTTAAATTTCTTTAACTAAACGATTTGCCTGTCGATTCTATATTAAAGATACAAGGTTCGGAATAAATTGCAAAATACTTTATTTTCCTCTAAAATACAACCAAATATCCAAACTATTTTCTGTTGAAACACATGTGCACTTTAAAAAATTATTAGCCCAGATGGACACCAAAGATTGATAGTTGTGTTCTAGAAGACTCATTTGAGAGAAGGTGAAGTTAAACTCCCAGCCCATGGGATTGCCCTAAACGTAGAGCAACTAGGCTAAAGAAAATCCTCACCAGATTGAATTTTTTTCTTTTTGGAAGTTGAGACACAAGCTACTGTACTGCATGGAGATGTGGGTTTTAGAATTTTTAGTGTCTGGAAAGATGTGTATATTTAAATTGGGAATAAGAACATCTAGAAGCTTTGAGGGCATTCATCAGGTTTAAAGTAATCCAAATGGATTTGATTCATGCTTAATAGGTCTGGAGCCAGGGTTAAAACTGCAGATGTTCAAGGGGGAAACAAAAGACTCATTTTTCTTATAGTTTAAGTTCCCTTAAATTTATTGAAGAGTTAACTGTAAAATAATTCCATCTTCACTGGAATTTAAATTCTGGGGCTGCAACTGGACAAAATGTGGTAATTCTGGAGTTTGTTAATTTGTACACAATGGTTAGAAAAACTTTCTCAGCTGGTTTGAGTTCTCAGACCTCTGTTGTGCACCCTCAGAACCCTGTGTTCATCTCCATCATAGCACTTCACTTTTTCTACCATTTTTGTTAGTTACTCTTGGAAGCTCAAACCAGAATTTACAACTCTGCTTACAGGAATAGAAAACTCACAGAACTAAAGTGATTAATGGATCTGCATCTGATTTAGGGAACTGAAAATGCACAACATGATGAGACTATTTGGTAGAATATTGAGGATGCAAAACATATTATTCATGCCAAGACTGGTGTATATCTCTCATTTCTTTGTGTCACCTTATTGATTGAACATATCTCTGTCATGGAACGTTATAAAAACCATTGTCAAAGCTGCAGTCTGAGTCTCTCTTTACTAAATCCTCTCGCTTCTCCATCTCTTTCTGCAAGTATCAGACCTGATCTTATTCTCAATGCTCTCTTGACTACTCCCATCCCGCCTTCATTATTTTTTTAGTTATTGAACCTAAATCAAACCTTTGCAGTTCTGACTCCAACTTGGCATCTGTTTCCCAGGAGGCCCTGACAAGCAGGATATGAATTAAATGAAGTGTATTTTCCTAGGCTGAATTTTCAGTTTTAATCATTTTTCCTTGAATTTTATATAAGATGACAAACAATATAAAACTCTGTACTCTTCAGACACTGTGATTAGATACACTGCATGGCATTAAAGTTTTCAATTTTAACCTCTTCCATATGGTATTAATTCAAAATCTTAGGTCACCTTAATTAATTTATTAAACAAATATTAAATGACCTAGGATCATTTACTTATCAGGTTGAAGAACCACTCAGTAACTTAAAGTCTTTAAGTACAGAAAGGTCAATGCAAAGCCAACATGCCCCGGGTAGCCAGGGTCTTTCTCAAAGACTTGAACTGGAGTTAATGAGAAAAGACAGAAAGGGAAAAGAGAGCCCAAGTTTTAACATGAATTTAACTGGACCTCCTTGTTCAAAGTCTGGTAGAAACATCTTCTAAACATGTATTCCTCTATTGTTTAAAATCAGTTTTCACTTTATCCTGACAAATATAATTTCTCTGACCACATCTTGATGACCCATCCTAACATTTAAACTGTGAATGTCCTTATAGTTTAAGATGAAGACTATGAAATGACTCACTTTATTTAAGATATTATTGATTTTTTATGCTGACTTCAAAGAATATTTGATCATGTTTTTGGAAAAGAGAACTGATGTATTTTGGGACAGAATTTTTGTTTCTTTTTTTATGCATCTTTATTCTTGGCTGAACTTATAACCTTAAAAAATAATACTTATATGCCTGTGGTGACCCTTTATGCTGCATTTTTTAATATTTAAATCAACTTAGCTCATTACACTTTTTCAAAATTTGTTTCCAATTGATTTTTCCAAACTTTCCTTTCAAGTGTGGCCACACTCTCCACCTCACACCTTTCTAAATTTTGGTTCCATTATTTAGATTGGGTGTTGGTTATTTAGCTAAAGGCTCATTTAGCTAAAAGCTAAAGGCAAAATACAGTTACCAAAAATAAGTTATTAAGGAAGCAGAAAGTCTTCAACTCATGCTCCTTCCAGGATGTCTATAATTTTTTTAGGCTCTAACATTTTTGCACAAATATATTTTATTCCAATATCCTCTAGATATTTTTCATTAACTTTTAATAACAGTTATTCCATGTCAATTTCTGTTTCCAAAACTTCTTGTGAAGTTCATAATTCTCTCTTATACAACCTAAACACAATGTAGAGTGAATTACAAAAGCCAATTTTCTTTTGACTTGTTTTGGTCAGTAACGTAGTTTCTCAAATACTAAGATGGCACACAGTCACTTTCTGCATTCTAGTATTTTCAATAAGATGAGCTATTTATTACTCAGAAAATCTCCTTGATATTTACATCTTTTGATGCTGAAGTAGTCAGAAAACTTTCATGTTTCTATTTTCTATATCTTAAGATGTGCAACAAAGAAACAACTAATATTTAAAGTTTGCTTATTTTATTGACATTTCTATCTTCTTCAAGTTTTCCTTTGTACTAGGCAGCTAGAAGATAACTGGAGATTACCTTTCACACTTTTGTATTTTACCTGATTATATGCTGTGAAGAAATTGCAGGTACAAGAAAAAAACAAATATGATGTCTGATCAGTGTTAATCACTTGTAAGTGCAATGCAGTTAAAAACTTCGCCAGCCTACAAAAAGGAAGCTGACTCTCGGCATGACATTGTTCTAAGTCCTTGCCTCTCCACGTGCAGTTTAATCCAATCATACTTTACCTTAAAATGCGGAACACATTTCTCATATACAATTTAATATTTTAACGTCATTAAATACATGCTCCCCCAAACTTGCGTGGTTGGAATAGATAAACTGTATTTTTCAGGGTGCTGGGCTAGAATGGAACGCAGCAATAAAACTGTAGGGATTTAATTAGCATCTGCTACACAAATGCATGAATGGATGAACAAAAGGATCAGTGAATATGGTAGCAGAAACAGTTTTCCAAGGATGTGAACAGGTGATGTTAAATAATATTACGCAGCCATAAAAAAGAACAAAATCATGAATTTTGCAGCAACCTGGATGGAACTAGAGTCTATGATACTGAGCGATCTCTCACAGAAACAAAGATCTGAGTATCACATGTTCTCACTCATATAGTGGACCTTGAACATCCAATGTAATACTATAAGAAAATGACTGACAGTGGTGGGAAACTATGGGGGGGAGGAGAAGGGAGATGGGACTAATGGTAGTAAATATCTGTCTGGGGATGGGGAGACACCTCTTATCAACAAGGGTGCCTGAATGAAGCATATTTGTATACCTAACCCTTAACTGCACCCCACAATATCATAATTTAAAAAATATCGATAATAATAATAATAATAATATTTTGCGTTTATAAATCTATGGAATCATAATGCGATGGATAAAGATCATCAGGTGTGGTGTCTGACACACTGAGTTTAAGAGTTACTCTCTGTGGCCTAACTAGCACAAATAATTTAAGTCTTTTAACCACAGTTTGTCTTTAATTTATAAAATTAGAATAACTGCTTCACCTCCATGGCAAGGTTTCCAAAGAATCAAAGGATAAAATATATGTGGAAGAAAAGTTGCTGTGTAAACTCTCAAGTACTAAAGAATCAATAATTTTCTTCTGTTATTCTAGTAACAAAAAAACCCAATGTTGCTGCAAGGTCATCTGGAGGTATCTAGGCAGTACCACCCCAGGAGACTGATTTTCAGAGGGCTGAATTGCTTAACTCTCTATGAAGCTGAATTTTACTTGGCCCATAGACATAGAGAGCTCCCACACCATTTTATGAGACAATTTTACCAAACAACCAAAATGTCAGACCAAACAATACAGTACCAGGAATCACTCACCTGTCATAAACACAGTCATAATTGTTTTGTTGCTACAATGACTCTTTTTAAATCTGCCTCTTTTCCTCCCAAGAGAAATCTAGAAGAGGCACCAAGCTTTTTAAAGAGAAGCCTGGACAGATAAAGCAGAACACAAAACCAGATTCAGACAAGAAGGGAAAGGCTACTCCAAGAGAGGATGTCCTTCATAGAGACCCGGGCTCACCAGGAGTGGTGGTGTAGGGACATGCAAAGAACCAGTGCTCAGGGAGTGAGGGTCAGTAGATTCCCCATCCTCGGTGGGCCCTGCCAGCCAGGGCTGCCAGGAGACAGGCAAAGTGTTTTAAAATAGTTAAGGGGCAACCCCCTGGAGTCCCCTCCCACTGTGGGAGCTTTTCTGTCCTCTCAATAAATACTGCTTTCTAAACAAAACAAAACAGTTACACCGTATTCCATCAAGCTCTCAATTTCTACCACTTATGTAGGTAAATAGTTGTTTAATATAAGATAAGATAATATGTCTTTTATAATGCCCCTAGCATTTGCATGGAGGTGTGTTAACCCTGGGAATTAGAGCTAATTTGCATTTCCTTGCAGTTACCAGGTAGCTAGACCCTGGTTAGTTTGTAGATGATCTAGAAATCCTAAGTGGACTCATGAGTCATTGAGCTACCATCAGGTTTCTGGAAGCTTCAGAGGAGTGAGTAAAAACAGGTACGAAGTGGGATGACACTGTGTCCAGCTGTTTGGTCAGAAAAAGCTCTGGTGGGAGGTCACTCAGCTCCGATTTCTCACAGAATCATCCACGAGCCCTGCTTGAGGACTGGAAGCAAGGGAAAGGGAGGAACTCAGGAAGCTTCAGGGCCATTTGGTGCTTGTGACTGCTGGTGTTGCAGGCAAGAATTGCGCACTAGATAATGTCTCATTCACTGTTTAGGAGAACCCCGGTACTTATTTCAAGTAATATTTAGAATTGAGCTCCATTAAAAATACTTGCTCTGAGAAATTCCTTTAGAAAGGATTGTGCTTATTATTCTTATTATTTTAAGGTAAT
Organism: Carlito syrichta; assembly: GCF_000164805.1. Classification (NCBI taxonomy): domain Eukaryota; kingdom Metazoa; phylum Chordata; class Mammalia; order Primates; family Tarsiidae; genus Carlito; species Carlito syrichta. The sequence goes on from NW_007245005.1 coordinate 72,998, forward strand.
CCCTGCCCTTTGCCTTTAATGTTTGGTTGTATCCTTGAGGTAGAAGGCTGCGTTTCTATGCAGGCTGTCCAAAACGCAGAGGCCAAGGCTGTTCGTGTGTATAATTGTTGCACTGAAGACAAAGAGGAGACACGAATTTTTCACAAGGGGCCGAGAAAAGCAACCTCTGGCTTTCTGAGTAGCTCCTAGAGTCCTTACTGAGGACCCTCACAAATAGAATTTTCCCATGTTGTGCATGAGAACTCTAGACTGAGGCCAGACACAGTGGCTCACACCTGTCATCCTAGCACTTTGAGAGGCAGAGGCGAAAGGATAGCCTGAGCCCAGGGGTTCAAGACCAGCCTGGGCAACATAGCAAGTCCTCATCTCTACAACAAACCAGGAAAAATCAGCCGGGCATGGTGGCACGTTCCTGTAGTTCCAGCTAAATGGAAGGCTGAGACTGAAGGATTGCCTGAGGCCAGCAGGTCAAGGAAGTGGTTGCCATGAACATGCCACTGCACTCCAACCTGAGCAACAGTGAGATTCCGAATCAAAAGAGAGAGAGAGAGAGAGCTCTAGCCTCATCCATTTACATAACTACCCTTGGACCGACATCTTCTCACCCCCACCCCCTGCATCTTGTCCCTACTCCTTATACCATTAATTTGCCAAGAGAGTAGACTTTGGGTGCTCTTACTACACAAACACACACACACACACACATACACACACACACACACACACACACACACACACAGCAGTTGCATAAAAGGATGGTACACCAGTTGACTTGACTGTGTCCATCACGTCACTACACATATGTTCATCAGGATAAGTATATACAACCTCATGTGGTATACCTCACATACTACAATAAAATACATTTCTTAAGTGTGCTGTTCTCATGTGTGCTCCATGTAATGAAAAGCAAGTGTCGAATCCCCAATGTGTTTTCCAGGGGGAGCAAAGCGGGGAAAGTCTGGTTCTTTTCTGAAAGATTCTTTGAGCATGAGAGTGTGCCAAGCTGGAGTCCCTTAAAAGAAATGCATTTCAGACACTTCACTCTGCTCTCACCAGAAAGAGATCTTTCTCTGCTAGTAATTATGAGGGAACTCGATGGTCCGATAAACAGGGGGCCCGAGTGCAGTTCTGAAGGACTTGGACAGGGCCTAGGTCCCAAGTGTGAGTCACGCTGAGGTCACTGTGGACGCCCGAGACCCAGCAGTGAGTCAGCCCCCTGGGGCCAGTGACGCCATCCCACGCCTCCCACAGTAGGTGCTTACAGCGCCATGTGCTGCTGAGCCGGAGCTGCCTGATGAGCCCCAGGAGAGGACAGGCTCATGACAGACAATGGACTATGATGCCAGCTTTCCATGTGAGCTCTGTGCACTCACACAGGTCGACAAAAATGGGGCTTCATTCGGACACTGTGCACACTTCTCAGAACCCCAGGGAATGGGAATCAAAACTGGATAGACAGGAGAGCTTGTGTCAAGCATTTTACTCTCTGCTGTGCCAGATACCATTTCAACATCAATTTCCATCATTCTTCAAAATTTCACTTTTAAGTGATGTCAAAATAAACAAGCCCAGCAACATCCAGGCAATTTGTTCTCAGAGCGCCTGTGCCCAGTCCAGTGCATGGATTGAGTCAGCAACACTTCTGTGAGTTCTACCATTCCTTGTACTATTAAGCAAAATGAGAAAAGGAGGGGGCTGTCAAGGTGCCGTGATTCTTCTGGGCCCCAAGCATACGGTCACAGCAGCTATTGTAATACACAGGAACCGGCCCTTGCATGTGTTTTTGATTCTGCACTGGGAGCCATGATATCAAATGTTATAACACTGGGAAGTTGGGTTTATATTTAATAGGCACTCAGTCACACATGAAATAACTGTCAACATTTAAGCAAGTTGCTTATAAATTGAAAACACATGGACGACAGCCAAAAGGAGCGTGTTATCCTCACCCCGGAAGAAACCCTAGGGTTTTCTCATCACTCTCTTCCCCTCTTCCAGAAGGTGAGGCCCTTGTCTGATGCCTGCGCAGCCAACCAGCTCAGTCTGTTTTAAGCTACATATATAAGGTGTCACGTGACACGTGGTCATGTGCACCTGACTCTTTCTAGAACATCTGTGGTGTTTGTGGCATGCAGTCATGTCCTGTGTGGTAGAGATGTCTTTCCTGTAAGGTAACCATTCATAAAAAAGGCACCCTAATATATTATTCCATGCCAAAGTTCTATTCATTCTCAGTTCAGGGCCACAGTGACTAAAGTTGCCCTGGACATACCCATGCATGTCTTTGCTGCACGCGTGCATGTGTTCATGATGTCTGGTGTGGCAAACAGCATGGGCATCTTCTGCAGTAATGAGTGTACCTTCATCAGACTCCACCTGTAGCCAGCACAACTGCTGCCCTCAGAAACCCCATGCTATGCTTCCCAGAGCTATTCTTTGACCATGTCTGGGGGCACAGGAAGGCTAAGGCAGTCCTCAAGGAGGCACAGGACTCCCCTGACAGCTGACTTTGCCTTTAGGACTCTCTGACAGCATGTTCCAAGCCTCTGCAGACTGTGCAGAAGTCCAGGACATATTTACCTGGCCTCCTCCCTCATGGTCCTCCATCTGGTGTCAGTCAGACTCGAATCTTGGCCTGAGGGGTCTCCTGCCTTGCTTTCCTCACAAAAGCATTCCTCCTAGCAAAGTCTTTACACAGTTAATGTCAGCGTGACCTCTGTTTCTTGGAGAACCCTGATCCTTCAGTGCCCCACCCAGATTCTTTTAGATCCTTTCAACACAAGTGTGTCCACGTGTTTGCTGGAAGGACCCACACCACAAACCACATCAGAAGAGTGTCTTGAGGCTGAGAGAACAGGATAAACCACAGGGAGGCATAAGTGTTTAGGAATGTACAACCTCCTGGGAGGCCTGTGGCCTAAGACTGACCAGGGCAAAAGCCCTTCCCACGTGCCCCAAGGCAGGACAAGTTTTGAGATGCAATTTGTGCTTCAGAGCTCTTGAATGGATCAGGCTGAGGTTGGGACTTAGCCCGAAATCCTAGCCCTCCTTGGTCTTCCCCACTGTCTTGTCCAGTGCACCCACTCACCAGTTTCTCTTCTGAATACTTTCGCAATAAATTACTGGAAATTAAATCCTGGGAGGAGGGTCAGCTTGAGGAAGTTTCTTTCCTGAGATAGACACCTACCTGAAAATAGAATTGCTTGGTCTTAGGGTGTATATGTGTTTGATTTGAGTAGACAATGCCAGGCACCTTAATGTATTAATCCATGCCAAAGTTCTATTCATTCTCAGTTTGGGGCTACAGTGAATAAAGCTGCTCTGGACATACCCATGCATGTCTTTGCTGCACATGTGCATGTGTTCATGATGTCTGGTATAGTAAACAGCATGGGTATCTTCTGCAGCAGTGAGTGTACCTTCATCAGACTCTGCCTCTATTTTTACCAAACAGAGTACCACATTTGCCACGAGCAGAATATAAGAGTTTCAGATACTCCATCTATGCCATAACTTGGTACTGATATTCAGTCAACTGCAGCTTTCCTGGGCTATGTGGCGATATCTAATGATAATACTTAGTTATTGATATCATAATTTTATAATTATAAATATCCTTTAATTATATGTATTTTTATTGCATGTAATCTAATTATAGCTCTAATTTTAGATAATCCAATTTATTTTGTGCATTTACTTCATTTTTGTTTTTGTTTTTGTTTTTTGTTTGTTTGTTTTTTTGAGTTGGAGTCTCACTCTATCGCCCAGACTGGAGTGCAGCGGCCGCTCCCGGCCACCACAGCCTCGACCTGCTGGGCTCTAGCGATCCTTCTGCCTCAGCCTTCCAAGTAGCTGGAACTACAGGCGTGCGCTACCACACTCGGTTCATTTTGATTTATTGTAGAAATGAGGTCTCGCCAAGTTGCCCAGGCGAGTCTCGAACCCGTGGGCTCAGGCAATCCGCTCACCTCAGCCTCCCAAGGCGCAGGATTACAGGCTGAGCCACCGATCCCGGCTGTTTTTGTTTTTGTTTTGTGTTGGAGTCTCACTCCATTGCCGAGGCTGGAATGCAGTGGCACACTCACGGCCATCCCAGTGTCAGCCTGCTGGATTCCAGTGATCCTTCTGCCTCAGACTCCCAAGTAGCTGGAAACACAGACACACACTACCATTCCTGGTTAATTTTATTTATTGTTGTAGAGATGAGGTCTTGCCAAGTTGCCCAGGCCAGTCTTGAACCCACAGGTTGAGGCAAACCATTCACCTCAGCCTCCCAAATTGCTGGGATTACAGGCTGAGTCACTGACTCCAGCCTATTGTTTATATTTATGATGAATACTCTATATGTCTACTTAAAGAAATATTTGCTTCCTTAAACACATAAAGACATTGTTTTATGTTGTCATCTAAAAGTTTTGTTGCATTATGTTTTAATTTTAGATATGCAATTCACCAGAAATTATTTTTAGAATATGGTTTGAATAAGGGATAAATTGTATATTTTTCCATGCTTAGCCAAATAACCAGAGTTTTGCCTTTTTTACATAACAATGCTTTTAAATTGCATGGGTCTATTTCTACCTTTTTATGGTCACTAACACATATAATTTGTCTAAACTTGTGCTGATGTCGCACTGCTTGAATAACTGTGTTTATAATAACTCTTGATGTCTAGTAGAGTAAGTTCTTTCATCTTGTTCTGCTAATTCAAGATTGTCTTAGCTATTCTTGGACCTGTGTATTTCATATACTTTTTAGAATTATATTATCTTTTTGCACAGAAGAAAAAAAAAACTACTGTGATTATATTGACTCTATGGTTCAATCCATGAACATAGTATATTCCTCCATGTTTTCTTAAAAATTTTTCTCAGCTATGCTGTGTATGTGTGTGCACACACACATGTTTACAGATAGCACTTATGCATTTTTTACTAGGTTCTCCTGTGGACATTTTTATGATACTATAAATTATATCATCATTTGTAATATAGTTTTCATTTTTTGTGGGTTGTTGCTGGCATACAATTTATTCTGTGTTTTGACTTTGTAGCTTGTAGGTTTACTAAATTTACTTACAAATTTTAATAATTTATTTTTCCATTATTGTTGCCTTCTTTGGATGCAGTTATATCCTCTGGGGAAAATGTCACTTTCTTATTTTAGATTTTTATATGTTTGTCGGGAAAAGGATTGATTGAAAATAATATCTTCCAGCCGGGTTCGGTGGCTCAGCCTGTAATCCCACGCCTTTGGGAGGCTGAGGTGAGTGGATTGCCTGAGCCCACGGGTTCGAGACCCGCCTGGGCAGCTTGGCGAGACCTCATCTCTACAATAAATCAAAAAAATTAGCCAGGCGTGGTATTGCGTGCCTGTAGTTCCAGCTACTTGGAAGGCTGAGGCGGAAGGATCACTGGAGCCCAGCAGGTCGAGGCTGAGGTGGCTGGGAACGTGCCACTGCACTCCAGTCTGGGTGACAAATGAGACTCTAACTCAAAAAATAATAATAATAAAAATAAATAATATTTTCCATCGTGTATGAGGAATTTTCAGACATCACACATATCTGTAAAATATCACCTTCAATTAGTGTCATGGGCACTTCAGAAATGTGGGGAATTTTAACATGTGCTTTGTAAAACATGACATTCAGATGGCCAGTCAGCATATGAAAACATGCTCAAAACCTAATTTGTTAGGAATAACACAACATATTCCCTAAAGAGATAAAATCAAAAAATGAAAGCTATCCATGGCGGTGTCATAAAGGTGTGGGCAGTTAGACTTCTGATACGTTGCTGGTAGGCATGAAAATTGGTAAAAACCACTCTGGAAAACTTGTTGGCAGTATCTGCAAAGGCTAAATGCCTGCCAACCTGCAATTCCAGTTGGAGATGTGTGTAGACTCTTGCAGTGGATAGACATGAAGGGAAACCTTCCACAATTCCTACCTCCTTGCATAATTTGCTCCTCTGAGTACCAAGGACCCTGTGACTTGTGGCCAATTACACCGTGTAGCAAAGTCTATGAATGTCACTCAGAATCATGCTATGTTACATAAGACTCCATTTCCACTGACAGAAGAGAGAGAGTTTCCCGCTGACTCTGAAGGATCAGCAGCCATGGTATAAACTGCCCATAGTGAGTGCCACGTGGCAGAGAACTCTAAGGTCTTCAGGTCTACAACTGCAAGAAACTGAATTCTGCCAACAACACACAATTTTGGAAGATACACCTGAGCTGCAGAAAAGAGCACAACCTGGCTGACACCTGAATTTCAGCCAGTGAGAACTTTAGTGAGGACACACTAGGATGAGCCCAGGCTTCTGAAAAACTTTGGAGTGTGATATCCAAAACAAACTTTTACATTAGAATGTCTGTTAGCGGAGATTGGGTTGCCCATAAAACAGACAACAGGTAGCTGGAATTCCCACATCAACCCCACCCTGAGTGTTCTGGGTGGCCTGGAGCGAGGAATATGATGCTTGAGTTTCTTAATTCCATATCCTGAGATGCTACACCCGCCCCAGAGCAGCTTCAGCTGAAGCAATGGACCGACAGCAGGAGATGGGGTCAAGTGGAGTCCTCCCAGCCCCTGCAAGGAATGTTGACCATCACCGAGGGCCTTCGTAAATATCCTGTGACTATAGAAGTATTTGGGAATCCACCAAAACATCCCAGCTGCCTTTCCTCTAGAATTCTTCAATTTGGCCCTAGATAATTACTACATTGCAAACTCAGAAAACTATGTGACCTGCCCCACATCAGAGAGCCATTCGGGGCCATGAAAGAGTTCAGACATTGCAGACAGTGCACTCCAGAAGAAAGGCCCTTTCTTTGTCATCAGACCACTATTGCTTCTACTGTTCCATCTCAGGGAAATTATTCATCTCTCTGAGACCTCAGTTCCCATATGTGTAAGATGGGAAAAAAATAACTCAACCTCCCAGGAGTAGACAGTCAGTATTTCAAAGATACAGGCAATTATTAGTGTAACTGGACTTTATTTCTGGAAAGTAAGCATTTCAATGAGAGATAAATTATACTTTTAAAGACAAAATAAAGAAATTTTAAAAAAATAGCTATCTGACAATATTGATAGATCAAACACTATCGCTGAGTACAGTATACTGAAAAAAATTGCTTTGGAGTCTTATACATACTACACAATCCTTGTCTTTCACTAGTGCACATACATATTTTTTCATTAAATCCACATTCATTGTTTTTCTACCAAGCATTTGCTCAAAATATTTAATATGCAAAATTAAATTCCTTTCCTGAAATGAAGCTATGATTCCCATTATGAGAGCCAACTGTAATTAGACATGAATGGTCCTAAACAGAATATCTGACACAGTGTTGGCCACTCAGATACCCATCAGCATGATTTTTCCCCCTTATCCCGTTAAACCCTTGGAGCTGCCATACATAAATCATGTAGATTATCATTTTATTCTCGAGATCAAGTTGATCTTGGCATATTGGGGAAAAATAAACAAACAAAACATATTGGGCAACTTGATATTAAGCCAAGGGCTACCCTATGCTACAAATATTCAGAGATGAGTCAGGATGATTGCTTCAACCCCACTTGGATTAAATATTGGGAAATCAGGAAAGGAAAATTACATATAAGATCCCTACCAAAGGTCAGAGGATATTCAAAGGCTGGTGAGGATGTGAAGAATGCAATGGATTTATGGTCTCTGGCTACGCACTACTCAGGAGTAATTAATTAAACAATCACTAAAGTTTATCATGTGCTTTCCATACAGAAGTCCTTGTTTATAAGGAGCTTACAGTTTAATTGATAAGACAATGTTGTTGCACAAAAGAACAATCTGAGGGAATAAGTTTAACTGGTAAAATGTATGATGTAAACTTTGACTATTTAGAAACTCAGAAAAAATATGGAATCTTAATACAGGCTAAAGAGTTCTTGAACAGCAGGAATGATGGTTGTTTTGGAGGAACTATGGAAACAATTCGTGGTTCTTGACTCCAGCATGCGGCCAGCATCTCAGGCAAAGGAAAGATCAGTTGCAGACTCATTCTGGGGCTGTGACCTGCTAACACGGGGGGTGTTTGCTAGGTCACGGATACATGTCCTATTTCCCCTTCACCCAGGGAGTGGGCAGATGTGGAGGAATTCTAGAAAGCTCTTGTGAAAACATGATTGCACAGCTTGGATGGAAAATAAATCAGAAAGGAACTAGAGCATTGTATTTCTGATGAGCAGTTTGAGGCCTGCCCTATCAGCTGAATGTTTCTGTCTCTTCTTGGAGTCATCACTGAATGGTGACAGGATGTGAAGTCAAGGTGGGGAGCTGCAGGCCATTGAAGTCAGCTCTTCTGAGGTAGAAAGAGGAGCAGGTTTACTTGTGATGAGCCTATGAAGATGACTGAGGGCGGCTTGACAAATCCAGCACCAGATCAAGGAGTGCCTACTTGATTCTAGATAGTCAGCCGGTTTTATAAGAAAAAGGTAGACATAATTTGACTGATTCTAGCAAACAGTTAGAAATTTATGTCCAGGACGAAGTTCTATTTGCAGATTTACAGCCCCCAGCCTGAGATTTTTAACAGCACCACAATAACTACTGCTTATGAGCAGAAGTGTGGGTTGTAAGGCTAAGGTCGCTCAGGGCGAAGTTGGCCCCACCTACAAGAGGCCTTCACTCCTCGACTGAGCAGAATGCCGGAAGGAGCCAGGGCTTTGAATGGATTCCTTGAACAGCTGCAGTCGCCCTGGACTGCTTTCTTCTAGACTTTCTATTACCTGAAAAAAAGACAAAACCCTCTTTTGTGGTGAAGCTGCTGTAAGTGGGTTTCTGTTACAGGAAGCTGAAAGCCATCATTGTTGACACAGTGGATGCAGCCAATTCTTCTGAGACGCCTGGCTATGAAAAGGAAGAAAGGGATACAGCAACCACCAAAACACAGAAAACCTGAGGGGACGCGGGAAGTTGTGTGGAGGGATGTGACTGTCCACAAGGGAAAACATGACAGACACTCCACCAAGGCCCATGTCTCAGGGAAGACCCTGCTGGGGCTTCTTGACGGGGGCTGCCCCATGTGTTCCAGAAAAAACCTAGCTGGGATTGCTTGATGGGTGCTGTCCCATGTGTTCTGATATCTTTGCAGAGATGCACACTGAGTTTCCATGCTCCATCATGGCTGATGTCCTCTGTAACCGTGAGCTCCACAGGAAGCCTTCGGTCCACTGGTGTCTGGGAGGGACTACCTGTCCCTGCAGGCTCTGAACACCCCTCAGCTGTAGCTCAAGATTATTGCCGCTCTGCTTCTGTAATCCATGCACTCTGTGTCTACACTTTTTCTGGGGAAGCCTGAGCCTGTGCACTCCCAGGTGATGATAGGAATGTTGGATTCCAGCAGGTGGGTCTGAGGAATTGTGCCCTACTTGGAGTAGAGCTCAAAATGGGCTCCCTGTTCACGACACCTCGGCCCCCACCTGGGGGGACATCATAAATATGTCCCTGCATGGTAACATTTGGAAAAATAGACTCTCTGGTGATAGAAAGCATGTGCATTAAGAGCAGCAAGAATGCAGACGAAGGATCAACACAGGACTCTTGGAGAGCACCAATGAGCGAGCAGTATTTTTTTTAAATTAATATAGTTTTCTTGATTGCACTAGCTTTAAGGGTACGAATGGTTTTTGGACACATGGCTGCTTTGCAGAATGGTAAAGAAGTCTGGGCTTTAAGACATTCATCACATCATTGCTCTGTTAAACTCTAGTGTGTCCATGTGGCTCTTTGCACTATGGTCACCATGCTTCTTGGCTTTTGCCCCCTTCCCTCCCTTGGGGAGGTGAATCTCCTCTCTCTCTCTCTTCTCTCTCTCTCCCCCCCCCTTTCTCTCTCTCTCTCTCTCTCTCTCTCTCCCTCTCTCTCTCTCTCTCTCTCTCTTTCTAATTTACTTTCTAAAGAAACTATATTTTCTAATCAAAAGAAAAAAAAAGACACTCATCACAACTGCCTGTGCACATTGTACCCAACGGGTTTTTTCCTCTCTCCCTCCATCCCACCCCTCCCCCGGGTCTCCAAAGTCCATTCTACCATCTCTGTGCCTTTGCAGACAATCAGCTCAGCTCCCACTTACAAGTGAGAACATACGGTGTTTGGTTTTCTGTTCCTGAGTTACTTCATTTAAGATAATGGTAGGAGGCAACATGTACATTCTCTGTTGAAAGACGAGTAGAAGTTTCCCAAAGAGGGGTGAAGAGAGTTGACCTTACAACTCAGTGAGGGCGATGTCATTGAACTGACCCATTGTACCCGGGAGACTGGTGAGCGGCAAGTGGTAGAAAGAGACCAAAGTGGACTGAGTGGTGGCCCACATACCACGCCAGGTCTTCTCAGCTTAAAGCTGGAAATGGCAGCGAGTCATCAAAGGGCTTAAAGGGGGTGACAGATCTGAGTTACAGTTTAGCAAGTGAAAGTGAAGGTGGCAGGGACAGATGGGACAGCCAGGATTCACCTGATGAACTTCTCTCAACGATATTCACATCACAGTATTACTCTTCAGACCAGCAGGTCACGTGCTGGGCCACATCTGGGTCACAAATGTTCGAAAGGAAGAAGATGGTTTTTATATTTATTAATTTTAAAGTTAACTTGGATATATGACCTTCAGCAGTGTTTTTTTCTAATTTGAAAGGATAAACATGTTACATTCATGCAGTTTTAGAAGTCATTCTTTCATTTACAACTAAATCTATATCCAAATTGAAAACTAATTCCTATTTTTAAATATTCCCCTTACCTTCCCACCATCCCCCAAAAAATCTATGGGTAAATTTGAATATCTTGATGAATGTGAAAATATATATTATCTGAATTCCTTAGGGATATTTTAGGATATATTGATTTTTGTTGCATTATTCAAGATCAGACAACAGTAAAAATGTCTTAATATTTAGTGGTTTTTGTATTCTATTAGAAATGTATTCAACTAAAAAAAAAAAACTTTGGGAAAATTACACTCTTATATTTGTTTTTCTGTATGTACCTAAACTAGGGATATGTAAAAAAAATTTGAATATTGCCTAATAATAAAAGTATGTATAATCCCATTTATTGAATTTAACAATAAAAACCCATTAAGTGACTTGGTATGTTTGGAATGCATGCAGTATCATGCAAAGTATAGCACTTTTAACGGCCTCTAAAGGTGATTGCAGAAAAGTGATTCAAATAACTATCCGTATTTTCCTTGCTAACCAGTAGCACAAAGATTTTGAACACACACAAAAAAGAGAAACAGACATTAAAGGCAGAGGAAACCTGTCACGATGTTGCTCCCACATCCGGTTGGAAGATACTTCTCTCCCAGAATAAATTTACTGACTCGTCTCCAGTGTGTGTCCTTTTCACATTTGCTCGCTTCATAAACAGAACCTTAAACATTAGTTGTGTCTATTTTTCATGAAAAAACAAACACAATTGCATTGAATTAAAAATTATAAAAATGCACACACTGAAGACTGTTCAATACCTGATTAATTAATTATATACTCATGGAGTTGAAGCACAGGGGCATCTAATTCAAACAGAAGTTGCCAAGACCCTTTCTCTGGCATCCACCCCCATGAGAGTGTGCCGGCCCCTCCAGGTGGACCATCTCATGTGCCACAACCCTGGCTTTGGGAAATTGCATCAAGTGTATACATTTGGTCCTGAGACAATGAAGGGTGTAGAGATTCTTTCTGTCCTCTTGATGTTGGAGAAGAATATGGCCCACTGTTGGACAGGCTCTGAGATGTGGCAGGTCTGGGGTCCGCTGCCACCTCATGAGGCCATTGGTCTGTGGTTTGTTGCAGGTCACGGGTCACCAATCTTCCCTCACCCCCACCACAGGCCCTTTGCAAACATGCATGCGCCCTCCCTCCACAAGAGACGAGCACTTGGGGGACAGCAGTTGGCTTTCCAGGGAGCTCCAGCCCTCCCTGTTCCCACACCACACACACGCTTCCTGGGCCTATGAGGGCAGGGGACACAGTTGCTTTCCCTTACCCATAGCTGGGGGAGTGGGCTCTGTGTGCAGGGAGAGAGGGTCAGAGAGTGCTACAGGATGACTGGGGAAGGATGGAGAAGATCGATGTTACTTTCTCTGGCAGTGCCAGTGCTGCCTGTGTTCTGCTGGGTGGGTTTCCTAGTCAGGAGAGTGCACTGCAGGTGGATCTGCCAGGCAGAGGGGAAGCAGGACTTGTTACTCACTGCTTAAAACAGTATTTGAACTCATCAGTTCTGATGCCTTTTAGTGCGTATGCCTTTTATGTTTCACCTATTTCACAGCAGCAAAATGTTTCCCTTTGAGGACTTTTTTCATCCGCAGAAACAAACAAAACAAGTCGCTTGGGGCAAGATTGGATGAATAGGGAGGGTGGGGCACAGGGGTCATGCCATTTTGGTCAAAAACTGCTGAACACTCAGCGCGGTGTGGGCAGGTGTGCTTATAAATCACCCATCAGGAAATAGGCAAATGCATTGAAAGAATCTCCAAAAATTAATTCACTAAAGCCAAACGCAGCCTCTCACAAAAGTGCTGCCTGGTACACAGATGCCAGTGAACTCCTAGAACACTTACCTAGTGGGGGAGGCTGCTACTACAAGGGGCCTACCCTCCAAAAAATAATTCCATGCTTTTTGGGGTCCCCTTTCATATGTTTGCATATAAATATATACATATGTACATATACATGAATATATTTCTGTAATGTAGAAAATACTTATGTGCTACAATTTTTCTTTAAACGAACTGAATGATTGGGATAAGATTGTTTTTACACTCAGAAATATTTCCCAAAATTACTGACTGGTGACTAAAATTTTCTTATTTTAGTCATCAGAAAATAATGACTCAACAGAGCCCAGTTAGTTGTTACTTACAAGAAAAAAAAATCAAATTCAATTCCCAATGAACTGAGATTCTCAATAAAATCTGTCTATTAAGTAGCCTACATCTCTGGAACCATAAAGAACAATGTAATCTCTTTCAGACATTCTAACCATGATTTATTGGAAGTGAGTAGTGTATAAATATTGCTGTTCTTATATGATAGGACTTTAAACGTATAAAAACAAAACACTGCTATGCCTCTCTTAAAATTCCCTTATCTATTTCAAGCTGACTAACCCCTAGAGCTGGGGAGGGGCATGGAATAGGACCTCATGGTCTTCAGAAGAAACTAGCCCTCCCCACACCATGATCTTGGACCTCTAGCCTCCAACCATGAGACAGTCAACCTGTGGTTAAGCCACAACGTTGTGGTACTTAGTTACAGCAGTTTCATCAAACTAATGCAACATAATTGTCAAAAGAAGAATGATTAACGTATATTCTAACACACAGAGAGAAACTCAAACAGACAAAACTCACACACACAATAGTATTTTGCTACACAAAGGAAAAAAATTGAAGGATATTTAATGTCATCACAAAATATTCACTTTATGAGTACAATCAGTAGGATGTTTGGCAAATATTCATGTTTTAGTAGTAGGATTCCTGCTGTTAAAGTTAATTTAAGAACCAAATCATGTATTTGGATGATGTGGTAACACAGGTCAATGAACTCTTCCTTCATAAACTTAAGAAAAAATGATTTAGCTTAAATCATGTTGGGAACTTGATGTTATTTGGGTGCAATTTTACTTCATTCACATGGATGGAGAATCACAGCCTAGCCAAATACCCACCAACCAAACCAACCCACCAAAACAAGACACAGAAACCTCTGAATCTAGATTTGCTTTCTTCACCTACATTGGAGATTTCATCTACTCCATGCCTCCGTGGAACCTAGAGACAATGTCTTTTATTTGGCCCGTCTTACTCATTCATTCACTTATTCATTTATTTTAAAAATAAAAATATTTCTAATAAAGCAGTCTAGACTTTGAGAGTCTCTTGTAAAACTATACAAGAAGCGACAGCTGTGGCCAGGTCCTCTGTAGCAAGTGACAGACATGGCCAGGTCCCCGCAGGCCCCAACCCTCTGTCCCAACAGTCCCCACCTCTCCAGACGCAGTTGCATTCCTTACCAAAGCCTGGAACTGGCACATCTGAGCTTCTCATCCTGACCAGAGTTGAATCTTGGCCCTGAGTGTTGGTGAAGACTCCCGAATCCACATAAATACCAGGCAGATCTGTGCACTTAATACATGAAAGTACAATTGTCATTCACGAGATCCAGAAGCTTGTTAATGCTGAAAGAACAGAGTCCTTGTGTTTATTAATGACTGGAACCACAGAACCAATGACTCGCTGCTCACTTATCCACGTATAAGCAAAACAAATCTGCACCTCTGCCCTGCCGTTCACACATTTCAAGTTAGGGAAGAGTGTGCCCTGGAACCAGCAAGCATCCTCCCGCCTCCGCCTTCGGCAGCCTCTGTCCATGTGTTCCCTCATGCTTTGTTTCCAGTGGGCTCTGCTTCACCAAGCAGGGACACGGGGCTGGAGCCTGGCTGCTCTGTCCCAGAGGCAGCATCACACGCCAGGGCAGCGCTGGACAGAACAAGGTCCCACCACTCCTCACAACTCACCTGCCAGACCAGGCCCTGCCTCAACCCAAATCTGAGCCAACCCGAACACCAATCCTGCCACAATGGGAAGCCAGGACCTGGGGATGCTTGGGAGAGCGTTAGCAGTGACCACCAAAGCCCAGCATCTCTGAGGGAGGCCCTGAGTCAAGGACCATGTATGCCAGTCTCCAATAATGTCCACGAGCCCAACACAGGGGCTATGTTTTCTCCACACCCACACATACTGGGGAGACAGGAGAGGCATGGCAGGCAGGAGTCTGTGGGGCTCCAAAAACTCCCCAGCACAAACGTCTCTTGATTAGGCCCTGGTCCTCCTCCCTAGGATGCATCAGCCTACCAGGATGGGCTCTTACTGGTCTTGGAATGCCCCCAGCAGGGTCTTCTTCCCCATCCTTTGCGGTCACTGATGAAAGAAGTCTGGGATGTTCCTCCCCAGGCCTGGGTCGCTCTTGGATCACTTCTTCCCTATAAGAGTCTGGTGACCACAAGGACACTTTCATGTATCAAAAAGCCACAGATTTATGAATCCAGGCACATGCTTTATTGTGTTGCTGTTATGTTTTTGGTAGCATAGCTCTCTTAAAAACTTAGTAGATTTCTCATTTATGTGAATCTAGACAGATCCATCTGTTGACAACCTCGTCCATGATCTTTTTCCAGACAGACCTCTTAGCTGAGTAGATTTCTGCATGTTCTTTCTCCAAATACCCCTTTCTCTGCATCGGGACTCAGGCTTTGGTGGGAAAGCTCTCTCAGTCCCCTCTTTCAAAGCCCTCTTTTTCACAGCGTAAAGGCCTCCCTAGACTAAGCCTTGTTGGCACCTTTGTTCTGAAGCTTCACAACTCCTTCAGAAGTTTTCACGTGGGAGTGACGCCATGTCTCAAGCTGTTCTTTGCATCAGTGTTGGTCTTGACTTTTATCTTCCAAAGGCCCTCTTGTTTGCTGTATTTTTTAAAAAATATTTTATAATTTGAGTCTCCCAGTCCCCCAAATCCCCAGTTCTGGTTTCCACATGCAAGCTGATCACTTATTTTCTGTTTCCCTTGTGTTGTTAGTAGCACCTTGTCATGAGTAAACAATAGTGACCCACAGACTGCTAGCAGCCTATGTCCCTGCTATCTCTCCTAGAATGACAAGTCGGTAGGTGCATCATCTTCCTTTCATGCTGCTGCTGGTGGTGATGCCACAAAATGCCCCACCACTGTGTAACAGGGCTGCTCGCCTCCAAGCGTCCAACAGCTCTCTCACTGCTCACTTCCTGTACCCTAAGCCAGGGCCCTGTACTTCAAAGCAGCACCCCACTTCTAGGAGTCAACTTCTTCTGTGGTAAGAAACGATTCCCCATAGTATAGTAAATCCAAACTAGGAAAAATTATTTTTCATCTAAGATACATGTGTAATTCAGGTTAGCAGTGGGCTTTGCTCATCAGGGACATAAGATATCTGGTTAACAATGTAGACACCACTTTGAATTTTGCTATTCACTACATCGGTGGAAAGAGAGTTCTTCATGATTTCACTCCTGTGATCAAATGCTCAGACTGCAAGTGACAACTATCACCTAGCCAGACCTAAGCACATGGCTTGGCCCCACCACAGGTGGTCAAGTGCTGGATGAACATCTACAGATATTCAAAGGAGGGCATTGATGTCTACTGTCTTTCCCAAACACCTTCCATTCTCCTGACTGAAATGACAACTCTGTTAGCTTCTCACTAAATTCACCTCCAAAGGACTGGACTGGGTTTCACAAATGAAGACTTTCATTACCAAGGGAACTAATTAAGGGGGAAATGGCTTAAATTTCTACTAAACAAAAAGAGCAATGCATTTTACACTCAACATGTACAATGCATTTTACACTCAACACTCAGTTAAGTAATCACCCTATTTGTTTTTACTTTATACAGCTTAGGGCACATGATTAGTTAAACATTTTTCAGTTAGTAGTCAATATTGTGCTCAAGTATGTTAAGACATTACAAACAAGAAATGAGCACAGGAATTTCAGTTCCTCAGCCCTGGACTCCATCCTGACGATCATGTCTTTCCCCAAATTCTTGAGTCCTTTGCTACAAAGAAGTCTATTTAGTTTTCTTTGTCTAAATATGTTTTATAGCCACCTGCAATGATGTGTGACTTACACATCTATCCTAAGCACTTTGTGCGAATAGGTCTTCTCAAAGCCATGCCAGGGGTGCTGAAATCATACTGGGAGTCACACAACATTTGCTCACATGCAAGTTTTCGACCATTTTTAAAGATGTCTCTGAACACCCCATTTTGACAGATGCCCCTAATCATTTTCAAATGTTGTTAACATTTGCAAACCTACAACTGTAACTATGGAATAACTTTCCCAGTATTTGTCAGCTCTGTAAGAAAGTTTGAAAATATAAATCCTGTAAAGATAACCATATTCAAAACCTTAAAAATGTGTTTACACATTATGCTTAAATCATGACTATTTTGTTAGAAAGCACTGTCAACATAATTTCAGTGTCTTCCCAATAGTTCAAAGACTATGCTAGTACCTGCTGACCTCAGTGAAACACTGGGTTTATTTGGAAGTGGGAAGTGTATATCTTAAAACACAAAGAACCTGTTTTTAAAGTCACTCAAGTTTGCCTATGTGTTAAAAATATGGACGCAACTTTTAAACACACTGAAAAAGTGTGTAGCTCTAAGAAACTGTAAAAAGAGCAAAAGAAGTGTTTCCACCATGCTCCTTAATTGATTGATATTATGCTTTTCACATTAGCATGCAAATAGCAGGAGTCGGAGAAATCATGATGGATGAGAACCCACATTGGGCAGGAAGATCGTGGAAAAGAAACACACCAGCCGGCTCTCGTTACTGATGGAAAGAGCACAGAGAATGGCTGCAAAACCAGTGTTTGTTCCTTAGTTTCCAAATTTCTCTCAAGTTCTCCTCGTCTTCCACTCCCTCCTCTTTCCACCCTCACAATATCTTGGAAAAAGTAACATTCCCCAAATATAAAAACAAAGAAAAGAAGCCTTCTGGGAAATGAGAAAAACACACAGAACTGAAATGCTCCTTCATGTTGTCCCTAAGGAACATGGAAAGGAATTCCCACTGGAATGTTGGGTTCCACGTCTGTCCAAGCCAGCACTCTGGAGGAATTGCTGCATAAACATATACATATCTGTCCTTCTCTGATTCCCCAGGAAGGGCTCATTTCCACATAAAAGAATGACAGTGGGATGGATAATTATTGAATCTACTATAAATTCCAGCCCCTGGAGAATTTTGTAAAAAATATTTAAAAAAATTTTTTTTATCAATATTTTTTATTATGGTTTTGTGGGGTACAGTTAAGGGTTAGGTGTACAATTACATTTCATTCAGGCACCCTGTTGATAAGAGGTGTTTAATATTAATTATTTTTCTGGCATCACAGCCTTCTGAAAATTTTATAAAGCAAATAAGAGATGTGCATACCCACAACATCAAAATTATTTTCTGGATGCAATTTAAGTAGTCCCACAATAAAAAACAAATTCTGAAAGTTGTTCATGTAAGAAGTGGGACTGTTATGAGTCATTATACCACACAAAAATCCAACCCGTCTATCATAGGTATAATCACCATTTAAATAAAACAGTAAAATGTGAGGCTTAGTGAGTGGTAGAAGCCTGGGCATATCCTCAGATTCAGTACTGACAAGAGTACAGACATGTCTTTTTTTTTTCTGGATCCGACTGGTGACATTAGTCCATGTGGTGTCAAGACACAAACAGAAAGGGTCATAGACAGAATAGTGCTTAGATTTATGTCCCATCAGATAACGAACAATTAATGAGAACCTGTTATAGTTTCAGGCAAAGGTGTATATTCAAGGACAATTTAAGACAGTTTTTAAAATGTTTAGACCTCTACACTTTTTCCCAACCAATCACAATCAACTGCAAGGACATTTGAGACAAGGAAGAATCAGGTTCTGGAATGATTCTTGGGAAAATAATCCAGCCCAACGAACCCAATGCACACTCCTCTCATCTGTGTGCCACCATCCAGACTTTGCTAGACTACATGCAATAGGCAGAAACTCCATGACCTCACGGGCAACCTGTGGATGACGGACTACAGGATGACCTCGCTGAGCTGAAAATCATTTCCCTTAAACTTCCAAATACCAGGACTCATTGTCCCCTTGGAACCACAGGATGAAGGCACCATCTCGTTCATGTCCCCATCCCCCACCCCTGTGTTTGGAGGCTGTCACACCAACCCCTGTCATTGGTCTTCATCGAGGCTCAGCTTCCATTTCCAGATGCTTCATATGTCTCTGGTCCAAGAGTCTCCATCACTGTATGGGTGAGACTTCTTAAAATGAGCTTCAGTGTGTTGATGCATTTTTTTAAGCTGTTGGATGCTCAACTCAATCATCAAGACATGACTCAGTGAAGCATAGGAACTCACTCACCCTTGGGTCCCTACACCCTGCCTGGCCCACAGGATGAGGTCCAGTGAAGAACAGGATAGAGCCTATTTGTCTCCCCAGAGCAGTGTTTCACTAGGGGTGGCCACATTTCTCCTTGAACAACATGGAGCTCGCCACCAGCTCAGGGCTATAACCTGCTCCCATGTTCCTGTTGTAGGGAAGTTGTCCCCTTGTACCTGTGCATCTATCTACTTTGCAGAGTGGAATAGCAGGAACTTTCAGTTTTTAAATACATTTCCACAGTTTTCACTTTCAACAATAAGAGTTTAATATGTTTGTCACAAACTGCACGTGTGTCTTCAACACTATGTACTGATTGCTGATTCCACAAGAGACCCGGCACACATCTGTTTCCTTGGTCCACTCCCCTCTGCCTCACCCACAGCCCAGGCCCGCACACCGCTGTGGCTGAATTCTCCAGTGGAGGCACCTCTACTCAGAGCCGTAAAAGGGAAGCAAGCACGTCAGCCAGGACACAGTCAAGGCGTGAGGAAAAGATGTGTACAAGGCACGTGGGGGACACGGGCTTCAGGATAAACTCAGAAGACCTGGAGGGTGCAGAGAGGTTTAGGGGGAAGTGGCAGGGAAGGATGAGGGGAAAGAAGCGGGAAGGAAGCTGGAGTGCCCGTAGGTGGGCACGGCCTTGTGCACTTTGGGAAGCATTTCCCACTTTGTCTGGTAAGAAACAAAGGCACCTGGGAAGTTTTCAGCTGTAAGGTCAAGACCAGATGTGTGCTGTGGGTCCACAGCTCTGGGAACTGGACTTTCATAGGAGCTCGTGGCTAAAGCACTGTTAGAAACCCGAGACTTGCTTGTGTGTGGGATCTGAAGTCTCCCACCTGTGAGCACTGTGTGCTTTCCTCCTGGGTCTGCATGCCACAGGTCATTGATTTTAAGATTGGCCCTCACTTTGCTCTGCTGACACTCACTGGGGTCCAGGTCAGGTTGGCTCCAGCTGATTTTTCACACAGTACGTGTTGCTCCTTCTTCACACTATAGAGGAACCACGTGGCATTAGGGTCCTGTGCACTATTCAGTTAGGGTTTTTTCTAAGCCTCAGTTTCACCTTTTTAAACTCAAGGTTACAAAGATACCTAAAAGGCCTGTGATGGTAAAAAGATTAGAAAACGTGATCCAGACGAGAGAGATGCTAATGCTTGTCTCCTCTACTGCTGTTTTTCTAAAAGAACTCAAAGTAAAATTCACTTCCACAATTTATGGACGCGCAGGCAGAAATTCCTAGAGAAGGGAAGCATAATTCATCATAGGAAAAGCTTGGCTCCATCATAGTAACAATAGATTTGAAGCCTCAGGATGCTATTTCTGATAAAATTCCAAAAGGGTTGAAAGTTTAAATATTTCCAACATATTAAAAAGCTCAAAAAAAAAATCCTGCTCCCTTTTATATTTTCCAAATCCTTTTTCTTCCAAAATGCTAGCTGAAGGGCAAAATAAAGCAAGGAAAATGTGTTTCTATTCAAGAAATGTTAAAATAAATATGTCATGATTTCTTGGTCAAAGTTTTCCTTTCCCAAGATAAAAATAATTCGAAGTCACATATGATAATGATTAAAGTTGCCTTTCCAGATCGTGAGGCTCAGTATTCCTACAACAATTTACAAGCTGACAAGTGAGGCTGTGAAGCACTCAGAGCTCAGAGAAGCTGGCTCACCCAGGAGTTGACACGAGGGACCCACGCTTCTACGTGGACCCATGGGAAGCCCGCATCCCTGTACCTGCACCCGCAAAACACTCCCACCCATGCTTCCCGTGGAAAACACTGCCGGCATGCTGCCACCTCATGCTCCTTCTGGCTCGATTCCCTCCTCCTTCTGCCTCTGACACTCCACACTGCCACTGCAACCACAGAATGAGTTGGAAACTGTG
This sequence comes from Carlito syrichta, assembly GCF_000164805.1. NCBI lineage: Eukaryota > Metazoa > Chordata > Mammalia > Primates > Tarsiidae > Carlito > Carlito syrichta. Next base: position 93,930 of record NW_007245005.1, read on the forward strand.
ACTATGATGTTCCACCCCACCTGGGTTTTACTGTAGTGCTCCTCAGTGTATTCCTTGAAAAATATTGCCCCATTCCTCTGCTCACTGGGCTCCCCATAGTCTCTCTCATCAGCCTGAATTGCTCAGTCCTTACCTGCTTCACCATAACACATGGACTTTGCATTTTGACCCAAATGATTATCCTGCAGTGTGTACAATGCCTGGACACAATTTGGGTGTTCAGTCATGAGGCCTGTATGTCTTAAGTGCCCACTACACTGCAGACATTTTGGGGATGACTGTTACCACGGTCGATGAGTCATTATTATTCAGCAGAGAAGAAAGCAACCATGCAGGAAATACAAAGTGTGTCCTAGAAAGACCCAAGATACACACTGGGTTGGGGTGAGGAACCGTGTCCTGGGAAGAGCAGCTAGGGTGCGGCAGCAGCCAGCAGGAGTCAGAAGCCCTGAGACTTGATGAGACTCATGGTACAATGCTCATGAAGGTTGGGTAAAAGGAGAGGTTTCCTGCAGGAAGGACACATGGCAAGGAGCCTAAAGAAGTCGTGTCAGAGCTGACATGGATGCCTGTGTTTAACCGAGGCTGTCAGACAGTTCTTGACATCACACAGATTAAAAAACATGGAGCAAGTCTGGTGTGGTAGCACATGCCTATAGTTCCAGTTACTTGGAAGGCTGAGGTAGAAGGATCGCCTGAGCCCAGCAGGTTGAGGCTGTGGTGGCTGTGAGTGTGTCACTGCACTCCATCCTGGGCAACAGAGTTAGACTCCAACTCAAAATAAAAAACATGGAGCAGTCCCAGGGTCATCTGCAGAGGTCATGCACATACGTGGAGCAAATGACCAAGTCTTTTGTCTTACGGAGAGTATAAGGAGACAGTACAACCTTAGTATTCGTCCAAACACAGCAGTCACAGCCATGCTGCACAGTTTTGTCTAAGCTACCTCTCCTCATTCATAGGTATCTTCCAGTGTGCTCTGCTCTGAGGCATGAAAGCATGTCCACTGGCATCGTGCTTGTGCCTCCCTCTGGAATGTCGAAGCCCCTGACCCACCAGCTCCCACCAACCCCGGCCTGCCCTGGGTGTTGCGGCCCCTCCATCTTCCTCACCGATTCCATCCCTCTCTTGAAATCAGTCTGAGACAGTCACTTCAGGGCTTCCAGTCATGTCTGCAGCTCGTCTTCCTCGAGTGTCTGATGACATCTCTGGGTCTGAACTGTTCCTCGGTTGTGTTTGCTTCATAGAACTTCTCACCATCTGAGATTACTTATCATCTCCAAGAGAGCAGTAAACATGTCTGTCTGGTCTCTGTCCGGACCTCCACCCAGACCTTGTGCAGACGTGACATGGGAAGTGTGTCCAGTGAGGACCATGGGCTAGATGGAGAGGTTCCCCCAAATGTAGCTCCTGCAGACTGGGTGTCAAGGCTCCCAGGACCACCCGTGCAGGCACGGCACTGGCTCTGTGTTGACCCCCCCCCCACGAGGTTCAGCCTCATTTGCCAAGATCGCTCTGGCACGTCTGTGGGTCACAACTCTCATAAGAAGTGAGGTGAACCATGTTTCCTGGCCAAAGGCTTGTGGTGAAATGGGATAAACTAGATCTTTTTGGCCTTGAAAGGTGGACAGCAAAACTATAAAACAAAACAAAAACCTCTGTTCAACATGTTTTTTTTTTTTTTAGTTAGGTTTGAAAAATCCTTTTTTGTGTACCATTTTAAAGCAATCAGCAGAGTTAGGATCCTCAGCCAATGCACTTTGGAAAGCACCATTCGAGATTTGGTTGTGGAAGATGGTCACGGTGAAAGTGGAGGCAGAACAACGCCATGGAGAGTAGGTGGGGTTTTTTTGGAAACACTGTTCCCAGCATCAGTCCTCCAGAAGCTTCTGATCTGTCAGGATGAATTCCTAGAAGACAAAACACCCTTCCCTTGACAGCAAAGTGGTCTCAGCCCACCAGAGAGGAGGCCAGGTGTTAAACTTCATGCTGAGGTAGGCTGAGAGCTCAGGGAAAACACCAGGATGATGGAAAAGACCCCCTCCCTGTTCATGGAGTCATTGACTTTGTCTTCATGCAGACAAGTGCACAATCCACTCCAGGGTGACCCTCCCGCCCTGCTTGACTCTTTAAGTCCCTCAAGCCTTCCTGAACATTCCCATCAATGTCCAGGCCTAATCAGTTGCCACCCCAATAAAATTCATCCTATGCTTAACAGGTGTGTTGAGGTATAATTTACATTGAAAAAATTTCTTGTATCTGAAGCGTACAATTTAATGTTGTAACATAAGAATGTACCCTTGAAACAATCACAGTCATAAACAGCTTTGTCTCCCTCAAAAATTACATTTACCCCTTGGCAAACCCCACCTGTGTCTTCCCTCTCCATCCCTGACTATGAATTTGTTTCTGTCCCTACAGAGTACTTAGCATTTTATGTAAGTGAAATCACGTGGAATGCACTTTTTTTGGTCTGGCTTCTTTCATTCAGCATAATTATTTTCAGATTAATCCATGCTGTAATCAAGAGTCTATTTATTTTTATTGCTGATTGGTATTCTACTGTATGGTGTGCAACATGTATTCACTCAGTCAATGACAAATATTAGGGTTGTCTCCCGCATTTGGCTACTACAAATGCAGTTGCTAGGAACAGTTGTGTTCAAAGCCTCCACCGACACATACCTTCCTCCCTCCTGGCTGGGTATCCAGCATTGGTGGATGGATGGAGAGTAGGGTGTATGTTTTACATTTCCACCAGCAGCACACGTCTCCGGCTCCCCCACACCCTTGTATAACTTAGCGGGGTCAGGTCTTTGAGGTGAACCATGTGATAGTATGTGGTGGTGTCTCACCATGGCTTTGACTTGTGTTCTTGTTAGTCCTTGGGGACTAATAACACTGAACATCATTCGGTGTTGAACTATTGACATCAGTAGTTCTGCTCTGGTGACGTATCTACTCAAACACTTTGCCCTCTTTTTATTTTTTTTTTATAATTAGTGAGTTTTCGTGTCGTATATATTCTACATAGGATTTCCTGTCCTATATATGGCTTTCAAACATTTTATCTTGTCATTTCATTCTTTTGGTAATTTCTTTCAAAGTGCAGAAGTTTTCATTTTAGTAATCTATTATTTATGTTACATCTTAAAAATACAAAGTAATAAACTCTTTCTCCTGTGTTTTCTCAAGAATATTTATAATTGTTGTTTTATCATTTTCTAACCAAAATTAACTATATTTCCCCTATAAATAATTGCTTGAGACATTCTCAACTATAAAGTTTGTTATTAAAAATAATTCATACAGGGAAAATTTGTGAAAATAGTTTGAAATTTGAAATGTCTTTTGGAATATAAACGACTGCTGTTTTCACAGTAAGCCTGTCTCTCCTAACCTTTTTTCTTCCTGAGCTTGTCATTGTGAGTAACCCATTACGTGCCCAGGACTCATTTTGGATATTCTTCTAGCCTTCTGTGGGAAGTCCTTTGTCTTCACTTGTTCCAGCCCTCTGGTGCTACTGTGAGCAAACGTCTCCCAGGTCTGTATTTTCTGTTCCCAGCCCCTGCATCTTCCTCTACTGTAGAGCTTATAATCAGGGAAAGTGCTGCAGTGTTTGCCCAGCTAGCGGGGCCTGAACACCAACAGTCTGTGTGCGTACTGGCTGCAGCTGCCCGAGCAGTGCCCTGCTTACTACTGGCTCCATCCTAGGACTACCATGTCTGTATACTAAGAATTTGGTTATATAAATGGACACCCATACGTTTCCAGAGAGAAACATATCCTCTTTTTGTCTCTCATGCTAAAACAGCCTCTAAAATATGGCATAAAAAAAGAAATTATGTTCTTTGCAACAGTGCTGCTGCAACTAGAGGCCATCATTCTAAGCCAATTATCACAGAAACAGGAAACTGAAAACCACATTTTCTCACTTATAAGTGGGAGCTAAATGCTGAGCACACACAGGCACAGGGATGGAAATGACAGACACTGGGACTTCCAAAGGGAGGAAGACGAGGGTTTCAATACCACACGGTGGGTACCACAGCCACCACCTGGAGGGCAGATTCCATAGAGGACAAATCTCACCATTACCCAATACACCCACATAACAAACGTGCACATGTTCCCCTTGAATCCAAAATAAAATAAAATAAACATGTAGGCACTCAGTGACTATTTTCTGAATAGATTAATTGATAAATGCCATGTTTCCAGGTAGTCAAGTTTGACTTAGTCATTTTTGGATTTAGCTTGGAAACCCTCCAATAGTGAAAGTGTTTATATTTTTAATTCACTCATTAGCTGTCTATACATCCTTATTCATAGAAAAATGTTTCTTCATTCAGCACCTACTTTAATGGGAGGAATGAACAATTCAAACTTAGGGCAACTCATAGCCTGCACCCTTGTAGAGCACAGTGCTTATACAAAGACAAATTGTGTTTGAGTGAAACATCAAAGAGCTTTATCTTGGATCAGAAATGCTAAATTGTTTGTGATGTATGGTTGAACTAGTGTATGACTGTTGCTGGTTTTGGGTTCCTCTCATCCTACAAGGTGGCCAAAGGGGGTGCAAAGCCCTGGAGTTCCAGGTATGGGGTCCTCTGATCAGTGACTTCATTCACTTGAATGATGCTGTGAAAACACGACCCCATTCTGTACGCCACAGCCTGAGGGTCTGGGAAACATCACTGCTAAGAAGCTGAAACCGCGTACAATAAATGTGAAGATGGCTTCCAATATAGGGCTCTTTGGTTGAGAACAATAGCAATGGGTGCTTATTAATTTTTAGACTATCAGGAGCTCACAGAACTGACTGCTTAAGAATCAAGAAGCCCAAGACACCCTGTGGAACAGAAACCACAGGAAGAAAACCATGGCAGGAAGAGTCAGGTCAGAGAGCTACAGTTAGGAGAACAGGCTTTAAAGTGCATTATTGTTTCTGGGTGTTTCTGCTCAAGAGTCAAAGTCCAAGGAAAGAGTGTCCACTTGACTGACCTTAGGTCGCAATTTGGCTTCCTAGATATTAGCTCCCAAGGAATGATTGATCCTCAAAAGAAAGGAGCCTCCGAAGAAGCTTTTGGCTTCCATAGAAGTGAGAGTCATCACCTAGACTGTTAAGCACATAAAGAAATGGAAAGGCCATGGGAAAGAAGATGCAGATGCCGAGGGACTAAGAATAGCAACTGCTCTAAGTAATGAGGAAAAATCGACAATGTGTCCTATGCATACAGAAATGGTATGAGCTCCTGTTGACTACAGGCATGGACGGGAGCCCAGTAAGGAAATTGAAGTGAAGGTTTTCCAGGAGGGAGACACAGAGCACAGGCAGAAGAGGGGGCACACGACGGCCTATCTTTGGGTCTCCTCGGGCTGTTTTGGAAATGTGAGTATGTCCACCACATCCTGCACGCTCCCGGCCATTCTCCCAGAAGCCGCCTGCTCCATTCCAAAGAAAATGATCTCCCAGACAAAAAGTGGCCTACTGCCCCTGGAGAGGCGTGTCCAAACGTGGAGATTAGGGAGGACTGAAAAGTCAACACCAGGAAATGACTGGAAGGGGCCTGTGGAAAGCTGAGCTGGGTATGCAAAGTGGAATGCCAGGCACCTGTGAAGTTTGAAAATCCAGCTAAGCTGCCTGAATATAGATTTCAGAAATGCAACTGGAGCTGCCCAATAAAAATATTTAAGAAGTTGTCGTGTTCCCAAACTGTCTCTATAAATCAGCAGCATCGTCTCCAGCCAGCTTCCATACATATGCTCTAAGTTTTCAGGAATGTTAAGGATTCAACATCTTTTATTCATTTTTTAATATCTTGGTGTTAAGCACTGGTTTAGTGTTCTCTAGCAAGACCTTCTCCATGTACAAAAAGAGCACACATGAGAGAAGCCTGTTGTAAAGCCGCCTTGTGCTGGGGACACACCTTAGACCTGCGGAAGGTCAGTTGTTCCTCTGGATGGTTACAGGGCCTGTCATGAGCCTCTTTGACTATCCATAGGATGACCCTACTTTTTACCTGGCTAGTTTTTGGTGTTTGTGGGCCTGACCCTGCATCATGATAGCCCCAGCTCCGACAGTGGGTCAAGCTCAGGTGCCACAGGAGGCTCACAAGTGATCAACAGCTGTTTAAAGAATAAATGGAAGAGGGAACACCTTCCTCCTGAGCCCACAATGGAATCTCTTTCCCCAGTGGCTACCCTGTCCCAACAGGAAGTATTTATTGGGTGCTGGAACATCTTTCATCTCTCCTTGACCCTCCCCAGCTCATCTCTCAAGGGCACATGTGCCCATAGGACATTGGGAATCCTGAACTCCCCGATCCAGCCACTCCAAAGTTGCCAGAGAGCACCTCACATGCCAACTCTGGCCTTCACCACTTTGGCCCAACAAGGTAGTAACAGGAGCTGAGCAAGGAGCCCAGGCAAGGTAGCAACAGGACTGCTGGATGAGTAAGGAGCCCGTGCTGGGGTTCCCACCACGTGGCAGACGTGGCCCAGTAGCCTCTATCCAGGGGGCTGCCAGGCCAGATCACTGGCTTCCACATCCTCATTTTGTTTCCTGCACTGCTGCACCAAGTGACCGCAAATCATGACCCGGACAGCATGAACAAGGAAATCGTATCCTCCCAGGGTTCTAAAGGCCCGAAACCTGAGACAGAGGTGTCTTTGGGGCCATGTGCTCTCTGGAGGGCCTGGAGAAGGGTCTGTCCCAGGTCGCTCCCAGCTTTGGGGGATTGTGGTAATCCTTGGCATTCCTTGTCTTGCAGACGTGCCCAGTCTCCCCCCATCCAGGCTCAGTCTCTTCTGTGTGTGTCTCTCCACTTCTTATAAGGACATCGGTCAGCTGGATCAGAGCCCACATTAGCTGAGTATAACCTTGTCTTAATTGACTACATCTGCAGCGATTCTATTTCCAAATAATGTCCCATTCAGAGTTATAGGGAGTTAGGATGGCAGCCACATCTCTTGGGAGATGCAACTCAGCCTCAATACCAGCCTCTCTTGCATACAAGTGTGACCCTAGAACCTGGTTCCACTCAGCGGGAGGAGGCAGAGGTCGGCTGCTCTTGCCTCCTCCCAAGTGTTTCTGGAACGTCTTGGTGTAGCAGCCATAGGGCAGCCATAGTGGACGGACAAGTTCAAGGCCAGACAAAGACCGTAAACATGATGGAGCTGAAGGGGCAAGGCTGGACTGAGGAGGCCATGATCCATTGAGACACGGGCACACATGTGAGCAGATGTTTTCTAAGACAATCTCTCTTGTTCAAGCATGTGGGTTGGGATTTTAATTATGAACCAGTACCCTGGGACAATACCTTACAGTTAATGTGTGAAGGTGAACACAATTCTGAGGCAGCTCATGACCTTCCTGTTGATACATTTAATTCTTGACTTCTCCAGGAAATGCTCCATAAAGGCAGGAATATATCTGTGTATTGGCCGTCTTGTCACTTGTCAGAGATGTGAGTGCCCCAATGAATGTTCATTCTTGGGTGAAAATGCCTCACATCCCTGGAAGCCGTGGAGTCAGTCAGAGAGCACATGGTAGGGCTGGGACTCACCATGAGGATACTGCTGATGGTGAATTTCTGATGAAAAACAAATTCTTCTTAATAGATTTAAGTTGTACATTTTTCTGACTATTATCAAACAAAGTCATTGTTTCTTAATTATGCTGCAAATATGTGAAGCTGAAACATCAATTGTTTCTGTTTTTTTTCCTGATTTGCCATATGATGGGACATGCATACTCAATTGGTTACAGATACATTAGAAGTTAAATACAGGTTAAAGTGAACACTGCAACACAGTACTCTTTTCCACATTTAGAACTGGAATTGTAGAAAGAAAGAAAGAAAGAAAGAAAGAAAGAAAGAAAGAAAGAAAGAAAGAAAGAAAGAAAGAAAGAAAGAAAGAAAGAAAGAAAGAAAGAAAAGCTTTCTGACAGACTGACCCTGGTTCTGAAAACAGGATTTAAAACATGTCTCCACTCGTTCAAAAAAGCAACAGCGCAGCTTTGGTTGCCGAGAGCTTTTCTGAGCAGGAGCACACGCTGAGACAGAGAGGTGGTCAAGTGACAAAAGCCACACGAGATGCTGTGTGACTCCTGGACAGCTTTTCCCAAACCTATTTGAGGTTTTTGTGCTTAGAGGAAACCTCCCGGAGCTCATGGTGGTAGATTCTCTACATGCTGGTCCCAGTTGATGGTCACCAACATTTTTCTTTTCCAGCTATTTCAGACGCTGCTTTGTTTCTAACCTCAGCACTTGAGACTAAATTGATTAGCATTTGTATCATATTTTAGAGTTTAAAAGCACTATTTAATGTGTGTCATCTAATCCTCCTCAAAGAACCAAAACTGTGACTTACATAGCATCGACGCCTCTGTTTTTCAGATAAGAAAATGAAGTTTAGCAAAGATAAATCTTGTTTCACTTAACAAAAGCAAAGTGACACTTCACCCTTGAGACTGCTGTGTTGCGCCAGATGTTCTGCAAAGTCAGTGGGACCAAAAGACTTGCAGGAGCAGCAGAGAAAGGCAAGAGAGACATACAAGACTCTTCTAGGTCTGCCCACAAACCTAATCTGATCCAAAGGAATGCTGGCAGTTGATGCAGGTGAGGGCACAATGTCTTCATCTGCCTCCAGCTCAGGAAGACAGTGCAGTGGTCCCGTCATCCACACAATCTTCTCTGTCCCCAATGAAAACCACTCTGCCTGTAAGAGCCAGAGAGCCCAGGCTGTGGATTTCAGGCCAGGTCTGAAGCTGGCGTACCAAGAACACCAAGAACAGGTGGAGACTCATGTACAGCTCAGTCAGGCAGAGAGAGAACTCAAGTACCCTCCACCTTTGTCCTAGTCAGACCCCCATGGGCCTGGGGACACTCACCCATTGTGGGGAGGGCATCTGCCTTCCTCAGCCCACCGACCCAAGTGCTGGCTTCCTCCTGAAGCACCTCTTGGACACCACCAGAAGAAGGTTTAACGAGGTGTCTAGGCATCCCACGGCCACTCAAGTTGACACACAATATGAGCCTTCACAAGCAGCAGCTCTAGTGCCATGTCTGAACAGTAAGGAGAACATTTGCAGCACAAAGAATCTGAGACACACATCAAAACATGTATCCACATCCCATGTAGATGAAACATGGCAAGACAGAGAGGTTCTTTTTAGTGGGAAAGCCTTTTCTGTGCTAGTGTATTTGTATTTTTTAATATCCAGTTTCTAGAAGAAAATGTTAGCTATTTTTGGAAAATCTTGTTGAAAAATGAAGAAAAATACAAATATGCAGAGACTATATGATTTGCTCTTATGGAAAAAAGTTCCCTGGGAAGTTTCCAATGTGCCTTCTGAGTCCACCCAAATTGCCCAATACAGAGCTGTCCAGGCAAATGTGGGTGAGGGTGCAGGTATGGGAACAGATTGCACTGCAGGGGAAAGCTGTATTCAGTCTAGAAACAGTAGGCCTGGAGGAGGGGTGTGCTTGCTGGAAGGACAGGGTGGGGTCAAGGGATGAAGGGAAGGCCAGGGTCCTAATAGGCATTTTCGTGGAAGCTTCCAGTGGGTAGGTTTGGGGTCCACTCTGGTACTGCCTAGCATCTCTCACTGTCTCAGCCTCTCGGGCACTTGGTCCCTTCAGATGCCCTTCCAAGTAGGAGGAAGGTGGGTCATGGGGCACTGAAGGACATGCCACCTGCGGTGGGGGCAGGGAATTTTTTTACAGAGCAGTTCATGTGGAAGGCTTTTCAATCAACTTATAGTTTTTTGTTTGTTTGTTTGTTTTGAGTTGGAGTCTCACTCTGTCACCCAGGCTGGAGTGCAGTGGCACACTCACAGCACTCCAGCGATGAACTGCTGGGCTCTGGTGATCCTTCCGCCTCAGGCTTCCAAGTAACCAGAAATACAGGTGTGCACTACCACACCTGGCTAATTGTTTAAAAATTAATTTATAGTAGAGACAAGGTCTCACCAAGTTTCCTGGGCTGGTCTCAAACCCACAGGCTCAGACAATCCACTCGCCTTGGCTTCCCAAAGTGCTGGGATTACAGGCTGAGCCACCAAACCTGGCCAATTTATAGTTTTTTAAAAGACTTCTGTGGAGCCATCCTGGCTGGCTCCTCTGTTGTTTATCTTTGCTGTAGAACGCAATCTAAAATGACAGTGGCCTGAGCCACTTGGTCGTGCTAGGCTGCCAACTGCAGCAACGTCACCAGGGCAGTCTTACCATGGCAACCTCACCACGGTAACCTCACCAGGGCAACCTCTCCAGGGACACCTCATCAGGGAAACCTCACCAGGGCAACTTTACAATGGCAGCCTTACCAGGGAAACTTCACCATGGTAACCTCACCAGGACAACCTAACCATGGCAACCTCACCATGGCAATTTCATCATGGCAACCTCACCAGGGCAACCTCACCACAACCACCTCACCAGGGAAACCTCACCATGGCAACCTCACCATGGTATCCTCACCAGGGCAACCTCGCCAGGGCAGCCTTGCCAGAGCAACTTTACTACAACAAACTCACCAAGGCAAACTCACCAGGGCAACTTCACCAGGGCAATCTCACCAGAGAAACCTCACCTTGGCAACCTCAGCAGGGCAACCTTACTATGACAACCTCACCAGGGAAACTTCACCAGGGAAATCTCACCAGGGCAACCTCACCAGGACAACCTTACCAGGACAACTTCTTACAAGCTGTGCTTTGCCGGACACTCTCTTCATTCCCAACCCAGAGGCTCCAGCTACTCTGGAAACCCTCCCGGGCAGGAAGCCCAGCTCCCTGTGAAAGGCTTTCCCAGGGATCTCGCCTCTTTGAGGAACACCTGGTCTGTTCCTGTGACCCTGCTCCACATACCCCAGCCTTTCTCACACTCATCCCCACCTTGTCTCCACACAAGACTTTAGCTTCAAGAGCTGCGGCACCTAAACCCACTTGGCCACAGGAAGAAGGAATCGATGGGCAAGGGCCCCAAACTCCAGCACCTTCCATCCTGAGGGCCCATGGCTTCTTGGCTTACCTTGGCCTAGAACAGAGTTAGCCACTACAATCTTCAGTCAAATCTACGGCCATATTTATAAATAAAGTATTACTAGAAGAGAGTTGTGTTTCCTGTTTACACACTGCCTGTGTTTTCTCTCCTGCTAAAATGTGAGGACTATACTCTGACTTTTTTTTTTCTTTTCCAAATTCCTAACTATGGAGGCTAACCAACGAGGACTCATCCGGTGGGTTCTTACTAACCCTATGTAATGAGGCTTGCTTTCCAACCTGACTCTGGCATATCATCACACAACAGATAAAGAGGGAAAATCAAAGTATTTTATGACCCTGTAAAGCTATCTCTTGGGGACTCCCAGGCTCCGGGTACATTTTAAGACCCTTACTTATTCTCTCTGAAATCTACAACCCGTGAAGTTTCATCTACAAATAAAGAAACTTGGAATTATTCCACCCTCTTCTCTCAACAGGACATCTCTATTGACTTCAAAAATTCCTCTGATAGGAGTCTGACTCTTGCTACTAATTGCCAGTCAGGAAATCTGTGACTCCACCTGTGATGTGCAAGCTCATGCTTGCAGATGTCTCGCTTTCCTGGGACTAATTAGTGTCAGTCTCACATGTATTGATGTATGGGTTTTTTTCAACACCTGTAGCAGACACCCTGTGACCTTCAAGGCCTGCAATAGCTATTATCGGGCTGTTTTCAGAAACCCTTTGCCGATCCTGCCTCTGTATCAAGAATTCTACACTCTGTTCTGATTTCCTAAGCAGTTCACACCTAGTCTAGAACTGAGCAACTTCCCACATTCAACAGCAATAACCTCTGACATGTACACGTGTTCTTCTCCTTGGCCCTTGCCAAAGCTCAGCTTCTCAGGGATGGAAAGTCCTCTTATCCCCAATTATGCAAGATAAAACTGAGGCTCAGGAATTTAAGTGACTTTCTAAAGTTACACTGAGAAGTAGAGCTGTGCTCTGAGCCCATGGCTGTGTCTCCCTGGGTGTGCATGTGTGTGTATGCACACATTTTGTGTGTGTGTGTGTGTGTGTGTGTTTGTGTGTGTGTGTGTGTGTGTGTTTCTTACCTTGCCATTGAGGGACACTGAATCTTCAAGTGCCCTGCCTCGGCATCTACAATCACTCTTTTTTTTAAAGACCATTGACCAAGCATAAATTTAAAAGTCAAAACTTCTTTGTGTTTTTTTGATGTGGCTCAGACAGCTGCGTGGGCCATCATGGATACCGCCCAACAACTCACATTTGTATAATCATAGATAATACCTTTTCTCACCCACTTCCCAGGGTCCTTGTTAGTATCGGGGGGGATGCATTCAAAGCAAAATGCTTAAAATGCTTAACGTGAGCTTTACAGATGCAAGGATGATGCCTGGTCTCTAATTCATTGTTCTAAATATTCATGCAGCATATTAGCTGATAAGATTATAGATAGTTTTGACTTTATTTTATTTTTATTTTATTTATTTATTTTTTTGAGTTGGAGTCTCACTCTATCGCCCAGACTGGAGTACAGTGGCATGTCCTGGCCATCGCAGCCTCGACCTGCTAGGCTCCGGCGATCCTTCTGCCTCAGCCTTCCAAGTAGCTGGAACTACAGGTACGCGCTACCACGCCCAGCTAATTTTTGGATTTATTGTAGAGATGAGGTCTCACCAAGTTGCCCAGGCGGGTCTCGAACCCGCGGGCTCAGGCAATCCACTCACCTCAGCCTCCCAAAGCGCGGGATTACAGGCTGAGCCACCGAGCCTGGCTAGTTTTGACTTTAGTTGGTGTTGGTTTCGAGGACTGACTAAGAAACCTGTCAACAAACTCTGGAATAATCTTTTACAACCCATGTGCCTGATACCCACAATCCCTAAGTGAAGGGTGAACTTGAGTGTCGTTTGGCTTGGACTCATGTTTGGCTACTTCCCTGGGGGTGAATCTGACTATGGAGTGTGTCACAAGGACTCTCTGAACTTACATTTCTCCAACAATGTGTCTAGCCCTGGTTCTGTTACTCAGCTGAAAGTAGCATTAGAGCCCAGGTCGGTTGGGAGATACAGAAGCTAAAGTTGCATTAACTGGGAGTTCCGGATCCTTGATCAGGTCTGCATGGGCAGGAGGTGTGGGAGCAATGTCCTGCTACCAGAATTGCAGAGTGGGTTCTCTCTCAAAGGGCCAAAGGCTCCAAGAGCAGATGTCGGCTGGCCACAGCCATCCTGTGTGTGCGGCTGGTATGGGAATCCGTTTTGTCTCCGTCTCTGAAAACTCCACTTCAATCTGGTTAAAGTGCTTGGTCATAAGACACCATCCCACCTGACTCCTGTCACCAGGAAGGGGCATCCATCTTCTGTGGCTTGTCTTGTACAATGAAGCAAGATGCCCTCCTTGGAGTTGTGATGGGAGGGGAATTCTAGAAAGAAGTTACTGCTTTTCATGCAGACTCTATAAGTGTTCTGGCATTTTTCTACTTTTGAAACATGGCTAATGTTGACCCAATCTTGGACTACATCAAAAAGTAACCTTACATGCTTTTCAACTGAGCTCTTCCTTCTCTAGGCAGAATTAAAATGACGACTACCATCTGTTCGTCGGACAGGCTGTTGATGGACCTCTGTGTAATTCACAAAGACACTCCAATGAGGAAGAGCACTGTCACAGGTTCATAAATTGGGGCTGGTAAGGGGCCAATCAGGTCATGTAATCCCCCTCTTCAGGACAGTGTTGTTTACTTTTAGAAGTTTGTCCAAATGCCAGAATTATGAAGGACACAAGTTGTTTCTGACAGCAGAGACTCCTCTCCAGGGGATGGGGGCTCTTGGGTTGACCTTAGTTGCAATCTGAGCCAGCAGGGGTCTGGCAGCGTCATGGGTGGAGGGCCACCATCAGTACTAACACCTGCATAGACTTGAGCACAGGTTGTGATGGAAATTCGAGAAGGAGTCACTGCTCAGTAAGACTTTGAACAGCATATTCCAGTACATTTGGACAGAATCTGATTCTATTTCCCTCCAGCCCTGGATTAGCAATAATGTCTTCGCCAAAAGTGCACATCCCAGCATAACTATCTTCCCAGCAATAGCTACGTGTGTTCTGGTATCCCTGACCGCACTTGCTGCAGCAATTATGGATCACGCATTTTCAGAAGCACAGAGAAGGAGAAAGTCAAAGGCGATTTCTGCAGTAAAGTAAAGCACAGCGTGCCAAATGCTGTGATTAGGTCTGTTCTAGAGGCCTTGGGTGCACAGGAAGACGGCCTCTCTGGGGACCCTGAAGCATGTAGGAGCTACCCCGGAATCAGTGTAGACCCCATTCATACCCCACATTGCTTTTCTCCTGACTTTCCTAAGCAGTCTGTCCTTACTACGAATTTCACACCTCCATTTCTTCTTCTGACAGCCTAGAAATCCATTAGTTCTCTGATTGTCCTCGTCCCTCTCTACTTCTGCCCCCACCAAACACAAGCCTGACTCTCAGTGTCCTCCAGACCATCTATTCAGACCAACAAAGAATCCACTCCCACCAAGGGTCTGCCCTGCGGCAGCTGACACCCCAGCAGCAGGAGGGGTGTACATCCTGGCGGAGGGCTGATGGCTCTGTCTTGAGGTCGGTCATCACCTTGTGTGCACCCTTATACCAAAGGCAGATAAGGCAGTAAATATCATCTCAATTCAGTTAATTAACTAATCCATAGATTATATTAATGGCATATACTTCATCCCCCTTTTCGTCAATCTAACATGCCAGTAAGTGTCTTTCTACTCTAAGACTTCCAGAGATACCAATAAAGCCAATTACAAAGCTATGCTAAGCATAAATATACTTTCTTGGTCAAGTGCTTATATTCCTGAAGTGTTGATCTTGAAATAATTGTCTGTGAGTGATGAAACAGCTTCTCTGTCAGACTGCATTTTAATTTTGAAAAATGTTTTTGTGACGTTTCCTTCCATGAAACTGTGAAGCGACAACACAAACTATCAAGCATCAATTATTTTCTTTTTTATATTAGCGATGCTCAGAAATGTGGGGGAGGGGAATCAATTATATTTCTTAAGCATTTTCTCAATTCAAATCTTAAGCATACACAGTGAATTTATTTTTCACTATGCTGATAGCTGCATAATGCAAATTAATTTCAAAACTGCAGTAGTTTAAATAGTTTACATTTTATTTAATTCACATTTCGGAAACATAGAATTCAACGAGCTGCTCAGTTCAAGCATCCAACTGGCAAATATCTTGTGTACACAGAAATAAACGTTAAAGCCCGGGCAGGAGGCCACAAAGGTGGTGGGCCCACCCTGCACACCCAAAGAAGGTTGAGAGCGTATCAGTTCTCCTAGGGGGTCTTAGGAGAAGAGGCCCTGTCTTCCAGGATATCTTGATTCTTTTGCCACACGGTGACTTCTATTTTGCCTTCATTTCTTCTTACATCTTCTGGATTAATATACCATGAGAGTGAATGATGGTGCTCTCTGGCCAGCTACTCCCCAGTCAGTTGAAGCAGTGGCCATGTCTATGTGGTTGAGACTCAGAACGCTTTACCACGAGATCATTCTGTGAAAGACAAACATGCCCTGCAGCTCTGGAAGTGATTCCAGCATTTGCTGTCCACCAGGAGACAAGGCCAGTGCCGCAGAAAGCATGTCTTTCTGACTGCCTCAAGCGGGTGGGACCACCCCAGCCCGAAAAGTGACCTGCCCACTCGCCCTGTGCTCCTGATGAGCCCTGTCTCCCACGCACTCAGAAAGGAATGGGGCAGCTTCCAGAAATGGCTTTTATTAAAATATCAATTTAGAACTTAGGTTACTTGTTTTAAGTAAGAAATCAGGGGAGTAAATCTCATGACGGCACATCAGGAGAGCTTGTACAAAGCCTAGAGCTCATTACAAGATGCTGTGTGAGTGCACCTGCCCAAGCATCTGTGCTCACGCTCAAGCCCAACTCTGCAGACGGGTGCGGGCATGGCCCTTCCTGCCTGGGTTCTCTTGGGCGGCTGGGCTCACTGCCCTCTGGAGTCCAGGTCTCCACTGGAACGGAGTCCATGCCCTTCCCTGTTACTCTCTGTCCCTATTCCTAGTTTTCTGTCTTTCCTACTGCAGTGTCTGACCTAGAATATATGTGTCTTATTGTCAGTCTACTCACTTGCCTGTTTGTTCACTGCTGTGAATAAATGTTTCAATTAATTTAGAACCTGAGCTAATGAATGAGTTATGAATAAGTTAATGAATGCACTTTAAAATGTATGCTGCGATCTTGAGCCAGGGAACAGAAGGATGTGCTCTATCTCAAATGCTCTTACCAAGCCCATAACTAAATAATCAGCAACTTAAAAATGTATACATATTGTGTGTATCCCATTTTAAAACAATACATACAATCATAAAACAAGAAAAGAAATAAATCTTGAAGGTCACAAACTCCTGTTTTGTGGTGATTATGATCTCTGAAACACTTCAGAATCGCTGAAACAGACAAAAATGGTTTCCAGACATAAATCTGAACACCAGATTCTCCATAAACACAATCTAGGCTGGATGTGGTGGCTTATGCCTAAAACTCCAATACTTTGGTTGAGGCTGGAGGATCAGTTGAGCCCAGGAGAGGAGTTCAAGACCAGCCTGGGCAACATAGTAAAATCCTCTTCTCTACAAAACATTAAAAATTAATCGAGCTCAGTAGGGCACACCTGTAGTTCCAGCTACTCAGGAGACTGAGGCAGGAGGATCGTTTGAGGTTGAGGCTACAGTGAGCTATCATCACGTCACTGCACTCCAGCCTGGACAACAGAGTAAGACTCTGTCTCTAAAAAATAATAAAAAATAAAAAAACCCAAATACCCCTTTTTGGTCCAGTGTCAGAAGAATCAGCAATGCTCTCCCCCACACACTGGAGCTGCGACCATCCAAGACTGGGAGAGATGTTTTCCCATCTCAAAGCCTTTTGCACATGCGGGAGACAGATCCTCTGAAGGACTGAAGCACACATTCCGAACTAAATCCAGGAGTGGGTCCTGCGATTCCTCCTCCCAGGCAGAATGCAGACCGTGTAATGAGTGCAATGTGTCTTCAGGGGCGGGAGACACACAACCAGCCCAGCCACTCACTTCTCCAATGTCTTTGGCAGTAACTGATATATAAACAGCAGATTTTTTTTCAGCAACTAGTCTCAAAATTGTTTATTTCATGCTCTTAAAAGTGGAAGGATCATCTATTTCATCAAAATACGGTGGAATGACTTTTTCCTTTCTGAAATGAAATAACAAAGAGGCATTATTCCCGTGGCTGGAGTAAACTGTCTTTCCTCATTCCCTCTGTTCACCACCATCTGCACTCGTGGCCACAACACAGTTTTGTGTTTCGTGGCCGGGAGTCAGAGCAGCACATGGTCAAATGCATTAGACATTTCTCTTTGGAGGCACCCCAGGAAAAGTAAGGATTTCAGACGTGGAAAGAAGGAATGGGTGGTCAAGGGAGGCTCAGATCAAGTCTTCAGCATTGGCTGGAGCTTACACACCTCCATCATCCACAGAATGTGACCATTGTGAGACAAATGGCCCTGAGCTATCTCCCAAGCTGGTCACACACACCATCCGGCTCTGCTTCCATCCACAGCCACTCCTGAGGTTACTTCTCAGTGGCCAACAGATTCCTACTCTTCCTCCACACACTGATCCTTCTTCCCAGTGTCCACACACTCATCGTCTACCTCCTCCCAATCCCCAAGCCCTCAGGTTTGAAGTTGGCTCCCCGTCCCTTGCCTTGTTCTCACTCCACGGTCCCCAGACCATCAGCTGTACCGCTTCACATTTTCTCTCATTTCAACACCCATATGGTCTCTCCAATCACTCCATCTCCCACCCAGCTCCGCAAGGAGGCCGTGAGGGTGGAGGCTGATGGTCAGAAGGATAGTAGACACAGAGGTGGAGTCGGGGGACCTCCTCCCAGGATCAGATGGGGGAATCTGAGGCCATGGAGTCCACAGACCAGAGAGGGAAGAGCAAAATGAGAGAGGGTGGTGCTGGAGTCCTGTGTCCACAGCCAAGACATAGTCTTAGCTGAGCTCGCATTTTCTTCCCATCTAAAGGGACTCATGTTCATGAGTTCTCACTGAAGATCCATAGGAGATGAAAGATGCTGCCTAGCACTGGGTCACAGAAGACATCCTCCTGCTAGCTCATTCAACAGGTACTTCCTGAGCATGTGTTACACTCCAGGTGCAATGCTACATTCTGGATAAATAAATATGTGAGCAAATATACCTATAACCTCTGGCTTCATGGGATATCCACTGGAAAAGAAAGACAGAAAGGAAGGGCGAGAGAAGTGGGGCAGAGGGAAGGAGGTAGGAAGGGGAGGGGGGGGGAGGGGGAAAAGAAGGAGAGAGAGAGGGAAAGGGGGAGGGGAGGGATGGGGAAGGGAGAGAGAGGTGGGACAGAGGAAGGGAGGAAGGGGAGAGAGAGAGGAGAAAGGAGAAAAGGGGGGGAGAAAAGGGGAAAAGAGAGGAAGAAGGAAAGAGAGAGAAAAGAAGGAGAGAGAGGTGGGGCAGAGGAAGGAGAGAGAGCAATAGATGGAAGGAGAAGAGAGAGAAAGAAAGAGGAAACGAGAGGGAAAGAGGAGAGACAGAGAGAGGGAGAGAGAGGAAGAGAGGAAGAGGGAGAAGAGGAAAAAAGAAGGGGACGAGACCCGGGGTGGGGAGGAGAGAGAGAGGAAGGAGAGCAGGAAAAGGAGAGAGAAATAAAGAAGGAAGAAGAAAGAAGGAAAGTGGGGGGGGGGAGGGAGAGAGAAAAGAGGGAGCAGGGAGAGCACACATTAATCCAACAATGCCAGCAGTGCTCAGGGAAACACACAGACTCAGGAACTAGACTCCATTAGGAGGTTAGAGAAACAGTACATGAAGAAATGAAGTTTGGGTTGAAGCCTCAAGGGTAGACGCAGTTAACTGGGTGAGGAGTGGGAAGGCCCCAGGTGGGAGCAGCACAGGCAGATGCTGTCACTGGAGATAGGTGTCACTGTGGCATCAGCCCAGGTGCCAGCAACAAGTCTGTGGGTGGGACTGGGATCCGACTGCATGCTTGCAGCATTGTGTGCAGGCAGTCTAAAGTAGGCATGAATAGAGAGTAAAAGAAAACGTGGAGACACCAGTTAGAAGCTACTGCGGCTTCCTTGCCCAGGGCAGCGGTGGTGTCCCCTCCTGGGATCGGAGCTGGAGGGACCGGGTCAAGAGATCCTCAGGAGGTGAAGCTGAAGTTGGCAGTGGATGTGACACAGAACAGAGACAGAGGAAGGAGTGTCAGAGTTCCGGTCTGGTTCATGCAGCGGATGGGGGTACTGGTCCCAGAGAGCTGAGTGAGCCGGGTAGAGAGAGTTGTGAGTGTGGTTTTGGACACAGTCTTCTCATGGACATCTGGGAAAGGATGCCCCATCAGAGGCTGCATGTGTAGCTTGAGAGCCAGCGTGATCTGTGGTCATTATGCCAAACCTTAAGCAAGCTAGCCTGGAGGGCATGTGTGTAGTGAAGAGAAGGTGCTGGGAAGTGAATTCGGGAATACCAGCTACCCCATGAGTGGTGCTGAGAAGGGGCTGGAGACACATAGTGACAAGCTAGAGCTGTCTCAGAAAAACTGAAGGACGGGGACATCACAAGGAAGGGCTGGCCAGCAGGGTCCAAGGGTGCCAGGTAGCACAGACTCCAGGAGAAGCAGCTTTCTAGTTGGAGGCGGTCATGCAGGTGACATGGGCGACCTTCCTGGGAGTCCTTTGGTGGCAGAGGAGGCGCCAGCCACAGGAAACTGAGCTGGGCATGGAAAGAGGCAACGGGATAGAGGGTGCTGTGCGGGAGGAGACAGGAGCTCCCGAAACTGTGTCACGTTGCTGGGGCATGTGGCTACACAGGTATGTTGGGAGTTACCCCGTGGCTCCATGCCATTAAGTTGGCAAATCCTCCATGTGTTCTTGAAAAGAAGGTGCATTTTCCAGTTTTGTTTTGTTTTTTAGCAGTTTGCTAGAGCCGGTGGATCCCCGAAATTCATATGTTGATATCCGCACCCCCACGGTGATGGGGTTAGAAGGTGAAGCCTTTGGGAGGAGACGAGGTCGCCAGAGGAGTCTCACAAATGGATGTGAGGCCCTTATCAAGGGGATCCCAGAGAGCTTCTAGCCCTCTGCCCTGAGGATACAGTGGGAAAATGATGCCTGCGACCTGGAATGGGGCCCCCATTGCAACTTGGCCAGCTGGTCCTCTGACCTCAGACGGCTAGCCGCCCCTCAGGAAGAACACGCTTCTGATGTCTGTAAGCCACACAGTAGGCTATACTTTCATGGCTTGAATGGACTGAGGCATTGAGTCTGTCCAGCAGGTCAATTTGCCACTCAACCTGTTCATCTCTAGGATGACTGGTTTTTAGTTTGCCTATTTCATCAGTTACCAAAAGAAAATGTGTGGATTTATCTATGTCTCTGATTGTATCTATTTGTGCTTTATATATTTGGAGACTAATTTAGGTGCACTAATATTTTATTAGATTAAATCTAAAATTTATTTATATAGATTAAGAATAAGTAAATCTTCCACAGATGGTTCTTTTTCCATTACAAAAGTGTCTTCCTAATTTTGCTCAATTTTCTGTCTTTGGTGATACATTTCCTTCCTTTTTGTCCTTTCTGTGTCCTTATATATAAAGTATCTCTTGAGTAAGGAGCAGAGCATATACTTAAATGTTGTTATTTTAATATCATCTGACAATATTCATGATTAGTTGGCACAATGAATCCACCCATATTTTAATATTGTTGTAACATAGTTGAATGTATTTTGTATTTCATTTTATGTCGTCTGTTCTAAATTTATTTTTCTTATTTCTTTACTAATTTTTGTGTTAATCAAGTAGCTTAATTTTAACTATTATTATTCCGTTTACTCTTCTTTTAGTGAATACTCTAAAGATTAATACGTGCATTCTTAATTTATTTCTGGCTAGTGTGAATTATTACTCTTACCACTCCCAGACCATGTAGCCTTCGAACACTTGGACATGGCTTATCCTCGGCCATCTGTACTGTTTTATTTTATTTTATTTATTATTTTTTTTTTGAGTTGGAGTCTCACTCGGTCGCCCAAACTGGAGTGCAGTGGCCGCTTCCGGCCACCGCAGCCTCAACCTGCTGGGCTCCAGCGATCCTTCCGTCTCAGCTTTCCAAGTAGCCGGAATTACAGGCATGTGCTACCACGCCCGGTTGATTTTTTGATTTATTGTAGAGATGAGGTCTTGCTGCCCAGGAGGGTCTCGAACCCGCGGGTTCACGCAATCCACTCACCTCAGCCTCCCAAAGGCGAGGGATTACAGGCTGAGCCACCAAACCCGGCTTTGTACTGTTTTAGAAGGCAGCTGTGCTAACCGTGCACTGCCTCCCTGTGTTTTATTGTAACTGTGTTTCCATTCTATTTGATCTTTAAGTCAACCAAACTACAGTATTACTGCTCCATGGACTCCTGCAATTTTCCCTGTGCTCATCTTCCTCTGGGACGTTTCTGCTGTGGGATCACCTGCCTTCTGCTGGCAGAACTTCTTGAAGTCACCCTTGAGAGCAGGCTCACTCTGACAAGTTCTCTACATATTTTGTTTGCCCCCAAATGATTATTTCTACCTTTATTTTTGAAGAGTATTTTTATCATTAGCTTCTTAAAAACATTTTAAATATCACATTCCACTGTTCTCAAAAATGCCTTCTTTAATGTCACTTGTCACTCTTATTGCCACTCATTTAGTCTCTGACAGACACTTTTTTCTTTGCCTTTAATGTTCCAAATTATACAGTCATGTGATAGATGTGACTTTTATCGATCTACTTACCTATCTATAGTTATTGAATCTTTGAAATGATGAATTTAGCAGTTTTGAAAAACACTTGGCTATTAGTTCTTCAAATAGTTTTTCGCCACATTTTCTCTCTCCTGCCTTCCTGGACCTATAGTTAAAGCAGATTAGACTTTTTCCCCATTTTTCCTAGTCCATTTTGCATCTATTCCTATCGTTTTGTTGTCTCTGTATTTTGTTCCAGACATTCTATCCTGGACTACTGCCCAGCTCACCAACACTCTCTTCAACTCTGCCTCATTGCTATTAAATCCATCTATGGAGTTTTAAATTTTAGTTATATTTTTAGTTCTATAATATCAGTTTATAGTTTTCAGTTCTCTCATGTAACTCGCCACAATATCACCTGTCTTCCTGGACACAGAAATTACGTTTATTTTAATGTCATTTTCTGGTTACTCTTGTATCTACGTTGCCAGTGGTTTTGTGCTATTGTCAATTCTTTGTTTATTTCCTTCTTATTTACTATCATTTAAATTTGTCTTCTACCATTCATGGTATCTTTTGTTTGACTATTGATGCTATTTTATTAAAGCAAACAAACAAAAACAACAAACTTATAGTTTTTTGGAGGACATTCTCTTGCTCCAGAGAGACACTGATTTTCTTCTGGCAGGCTGTTCTGAGCGATGACACATCACCTTGGTCACATCAGGGGTTGAGATGATTTGGGGTGTGGGGCCAGTATACCCACAGCTCTGGTTACTCTCAACTGCTTCCATCAATCATCCTGCTTCCTAGCCATGGCCTGACTGAACACAATCCCACCGGTTTGTCTTGGGTCAATTTTCCTCAAGGAATTCACCTTGGGAACCCTTAATCCTGGTCTAGTATGCACCAACTACTTTCCAGGTGTGATGTATCTGCTGCCCTCACTGGCGAGTGCATACCCACGTTTCTGCTGTTGTCACTTTTTGTTCCTCTTATGTTTAAGGCATAATTTTGCTACAACACTCCCTTAAGTAATTTGTTCAAAAAAGATCAACTAGCTGAGTGCTATTTTTTGTGTGTGTTCTTTGAATATCTCAAATGATGTCTGTGCATTTTAATAATAATGTTAACGCATTTGGGGATTGTGCAGTTCTGATCCATTCTTCATGTGTTAGCATTTGAGTACCGAAGCCAAGAAAATCTAATTATGAAAATGTTTTCTTTAATTTAAAAAAAATCTCAGAATGTTGTTACAGATATAAATATAACATAAGAATGAAGATTTTATGTCTGACCAGAATGCAGCACATAATTTTATTTATAAAAAATGAAAATATTTTCAGAATTAGCATTTAGCGTAACCTTTTTCTTTCCCCTAAATTGTTTCATTGAGGTATAATTAGCATACAAAAAACTCAGCATATTTAACGTCTGCAATTTGGTGGGCTTGGAGAGAAGTATGCGCCAGTGAGACCTCACCACAGTCCATGTCATAAGCCCATCCATCACTTCCCACTGTTTCCTCCCACTCTCTTGCTTATTATTATCATTATTTATTCATTAAGCAAACTTAACATAAGATTTCTGCTCTTAGCAAATGTTTAGTACACAACACGGTACTGTTATCTAGAGCGTGACTAAGCTGAATAAGCTGAACAAGCTCTAGGACTTACTCATCTTGTATAACCAGGACTTTGTAGCCTTTCAGTCATCACTCCCTGCTTCCTCCTTCCCCAGCCCTGGTGACCACCATGTCATGCTCTGCTTCTGTGAGTTTCACTTCTTTTGATTCATTACATAAATGGCATCTGTCATGTTGTATGTGTCCTTCCTTATGTGGCTTATTTTACTCGGTATAATGTCCTCCAGGTTATCCATGTTGTTGAAAATGGCAGAATTTTCTTCCTTTTTAAGGTTGAATGATATTCCGTTGTACATATATACCACAATGTCTGGATTCATACATTCATTAATGAACATTCAGGTCACGTCCACATCTTAGTTATTGTGAATAAAGCTGCCATGAACATGGAAGTGCAGATGTTGCTTTGCAATCTTGATTTTAACTCCTGTGGATGCACACCCAGAAGCTGGATCACGCGATGATTCTATTTTTAGTTTTTTGAAGAACTTCCATACCATTTTCCACAACGGCTGTTCCATTTTGCATTCCAGCCAGCAGTGTACAAGAGTTCCAGTTTCTCCACACCTCACAGAAATAAATGTCATTTTCCAGCTTTCTTTACTAGTCATCTTCTCAGGTGTGAGGTGACAGCTTACTGTGGTTTTGATTTGAATTTCCCTGATTATTAGACATTGGACATCTTTC
Source organism: Carlito syrichta (assembly GCF_000164805.1). NCBI lineage: Eukaryota > Metazoa > Chordata > Mammalia > Primates > Tarsiidae > Carlito > Carlito syrichta. The sequence goes on from NW_007245005.1 coordinate 118,086, forward strand.
CGTATACTTATCCATTTGAAAGTCTTTTTTTTTTTTTTTTTTTTTTGAGTTGGAGTCTCACTCTGTCACCCCGACTGGAATGCAGTGGCCGCTCCTGGCCGCCACAGCCTCGACCTGGTGGGCTCCAGCGATCCTTCTGCCTCGGCCTTCCAAGTAGCCGGAACTACAGGCGCGCGCTACCACGCCCAGTTAATTTTTTTGATTTATTGTAGAGATGAGGTCTCACCAAGTTGCCCAGGCAGGTCTCGAACCCACGGGCTCAGGCAATCCACTCACCTCGGCCTCCCAAAGCACGGGATTACAGGCTGAGCCACCGAATTCGGCCTGAAAGTCTTCATTAAAGGCAATTCTGTTAGAGTCTTTTGCCCATCATTTGTTTATTTATTTGTTCACTCATTCACTTATTGCTACTGCACTGTGGTAGTTATAAATGCAATCACACAGCCAAAGATAACCAGCTGAATATGGAGCTCAGTTGTGATCTCAGGGTCACTTTCAAATCAGCATCATAAATACCTGGTTCTTTTACATAGTGAGAAACATCATATTCAAACATGAAGTTTAATGGAATTTTATATGCATGTATAAGTAAAAAAGTCATTAAGGCCAATAATTGAATATTGTACCACAGTGATCCAAGATTATAATTTTACTAAAAAGTTTTGATTCACCATGTTTTCAATAAAAGGGGAGGCCCAGAATATGCACTGAGCACAGCCCCCCTGTCTCAGCAGCACCTTGAGTAGCCGTGGAGATGTTGGTTTCCTCATAGAAGCAACATGGCCCAGTGTGTATTTATCTTGTGGGAAGCCATGAGAAAATGCACTTTGCTGGCTTGGAGCCTGCTGATGCCACGGACACCACAAGTGGGTGCAGCACGAGTGACGGAGTATGTTCTCTACATGACAGGTGACAGAGTGCTTTCCTCACATCATGAGTGACAGAGCTTGTTCCTTGTATGATAAGAGGCAGAGTGTTCCCTACATGACAGGTGAGTGACAGAGCATTCTCCTTGCATCACAAGTGGCAGAGCGTGTTCCCTGCATGGCGAGTGACAGTGCATTCCTTGCACTCCAAGTGACATAGCATGTTCCCTGCATCCTCAGTGGCAGAGTGTGTGACCTGCCTGACAGATGGCAGAGAATGTTCTCCACATGATGAGTGACAGAGAATGTTCCCTGCATCATGTGTGGCAGAGCATGTTCCCTGTATGAATGACAGAGCGTGTTGCCTGCATGACAAGTGACAGAGTGTGTTCCCTGCATCTTGAGAGGTGGAGTGTGTTCCCCACATGACAAGTGGCAGAGCATGTTTCCTACATGATGAGTGGCAGAGCCCTGTTCCCTGTAGATGTTCAGATTTTAGACGTGTTGTGAGCACTGGTGAAATTTCAGCATTCCACTGGCTTCTTGAAGACATATTTTTGACCTTAGAGGATGTTACCCTGAAAAGTGCTTACCAAGCAAAAGCAAAGTGTCTGTCCACATGCTCACTGCCCATTCCCCGTGTCAAGACTTCTGCTACTTTGACTTTCATTCTAAAGTGAGGCAACATGGAGTCAGAAGTCTAGAGAATTAAGTACAGCATTAAAGCATCAATCTGTGTACTCAATTCTTTCTCTAATAGACAATAACCAGTAAAATGGATTCTTGTACACCCCTGCTGCATTGCCCCAAGCTGCCACGTGTCCCTTTATCTGAGTCAGTTTCATTCACTCAATGTTGACTCAACACCAATTACATGCCAGGCTCTGCGATGGGTTTGGGGGGACAAGAATCAGAAATCAGAGGAAAAAATTGGGCCCTCAAGTGGCCTTATATCTTAACTGGGGGAAAGGAAAACACAATGGAAGCCAGACTTGATGGATCAGAAATGGTGTTGCATGCTAGAGCCCAATAGAAAACTCATCAGGAAAGAATAAAGTCGAGCAAGACAAGGGTGAGAAGGCCAGGGCACCTATACACAACTGAGATGTGGGTTGAGGTGAGGATATTGGCCAGGCAGTGGTTGAGGGAAGAGAGTTCCAAGAAGAGTAGAAGTCAGTGCCATCCGTGTTCCTGAAGCAAGGAAGGCTAATTCTATGCAATCAAGCCACAGGATGCTAGCCAGGAATGAGCACCAGCTTCTGAGATTGACTCAGTCATGCCCCTGCAGCTCTCAGCCCACAACAGTCCGGCACTCTCACGCCGGGATCCCCATGACCAGCAGGATATGGCAGAATGATACAGTAGCCTGCAGATGTCTCCTGGGCCCACCCTGTGCTATCCTGCCTGGCTCCCCAGGAGAATTGGTCACACAGGCCAGTCACTGAGGCTGTCCACAGACCCAGAAATGAATGAGGAAGCAAGACCTCCAGTCCAGACGAGTCTTCAGATAACTGCAGTCTCCAGTGACTCCTGGGCTGCAGCCTAACAGGTGACCCGAAGCAGGTCCACCCACATCTGCTGCTCATGGATTCCCGACCCCAGAAACCATGTGAGATGAGAAAGGATTGCACAATCTGCTAAGTCTGAGGAAAATGTCATGCAACGATAGACAACCAATATGCAGGTATAGACAGGCTTAGCAGACTAGAGATTGGCCACCCTGAAGCATGTGTTCCCACCAAGAAAAGAGAGAAGGAAGAGTCTGGAACACTCAAAGTCAATTATGTTTTTTGTATATTTTATGTCTGTGCCCTTGCTAAGGAGGGATTTAGACAAAACTTTCCATCTTCTGTGACCTTTGAGCACCTAAGGGCACGTTTCTTATACACTTAGTGAAATCCCAATGGTTGACTTCCCTGTGGCTCATACTAGTAACTATTTACGTTGTCACTGTCCCATGAAGGAGATACCCTAGAACCAAAGATTTCTGCAAGTCACCAGGGTGGAAGCTTCCTGTGTTCTCTTTGAAGGAGCAGAGATGATTTGAAAGAAAATAACAACAGCCAACACGTGATTTACCAGGGCACCCACACAGTGAAGTTCATCAAGTGTTCGTAGCAAACCAGTGAGGCCCCTGATCAGCCCCACTGGCTTCAAGAGGGTGTGTAGGCCACAGAGGCAAAGCTGACCCAAAGTCAAAAAGCCAGACAGTGACTGCCATCGACACAATACACTCCTGCTGCAACCCTCTAATCGAGATCATGGCATGCAGTGTGTGGGGGAGGTGGAGACAGGCAGGGCATCCTGGACCTCACGAGATTTCCTAGGCTACATCTCTGGTCAAGCCCCTCCAGGGTCCCTGCTGGGTGGTCCTATCACTACCATGAGGCAGTCCCAAAGTCCGGAGGGCTTTCTGAGCCTTTTCTCTGCTGTTATTGCAGGAGAACGTTGAGCCAGGGGAAGAGGGGGGTGACCCCAAGTATCAAGGCATGTCCTGTTCCTGGCCCCAGAAGGCTGGGAAGAAAGGGAAGAAGAGGGAGCAGGAAAGCCATCTCTGGCCCAGCCTGCCCCCCATCCTAGCACTGTCCTCCCTCCTGGAATTATCACCAGAGGAAAAGCTATTAAAGGGATAATCCCAGGCTGAGGTAGGCTGGAGGAAACACACGTTTTGTTGCAGAGTGGAATACACCAGTGTGTGGTATTCTAGTGTCTTCTGCTTTGATTTTACTTTTTTTAAGAAGAATAGAAAAGTCTCACATACAAAGTCCTCATACTGTAATTCCTGGAAATCATTCTGGAGGCAAATACTTTTGTCTGTTGAGAGAAAAAAAATGTAGAGATTTCCTGCAGCTCTGGGAGTGTGGCCAGCAGATGGGGGTTTCAAGCTCCTCCGGCCAGCACTTCTGAGCTACGTGGCAGCCGCGGGGCCCAGGCCTCCAAGTACAGAGACCAAGCCCTGCCAAGACATGGGTTCAGACAGCCAAGGCCCCTGCTGACCCTCTCCGGGACCCTGGAAAGGAAGAGAACAGCCTGGGCATTAGCTCACCCAGGCCTGAACAAGCTCAGATATAGGTGGGGGCAGCTAAATCACTACCTCCCAGGCAGCTGTGTGACTTGCAACATCCCAAGCCCCAAGGTGACCCATTCTACTGACTGTCTTGCTGAGGGACAGCCTGGGGTGTTCTCTGTGGCAGCTCCCGAGGGTGACAATTACTTGGCAATGTCATGACTTTAGGGAAGAATTCAGGATTTTCAGTCCAAAGCCAGGGATGATGCCAAGGCTCTTTACCCTTTGTGGGCCCATGAGAGTTTTAGCTGGACCCCAAGGGCGCATAGGAACCACTGGACTTCCCAGATCACCTCAACCAAGATGTAAGTCATGAAAGCAGCTCTAATCAGTGACGAGTCAATATTTGAAAACATGAAGGGACAGGAGCCCCCCTCCATGAGAACCAGCTCATTCCACCTACTGTAGGTCAAGCAAGTAGGTTGGTATAAGTTTCAAGTTCTAATCACAGGTCCTGGAGAGGGAGAGCTGAATCACTTCACCAAAGTGTGGACATTGCTTAGAAGTTAACTTTGGTTTTTTTCTTAGAGAAGTCCAGCCATGCGGATTGGTTTTACAAAAGTCAGTGAAGCTCACATAATCCATAAAGCCACCAACCAGCAAGACCCCAGTGTCAGCATTGCCTTTTCCTGCAGTTTCTTTCCATTATTGCTACTGCAAAGGGGGCGTCACTAGGCGCATCTTGTCAGCTTTTGTAATATCACGCCCGGAACAAAACAACACATACGGTGTTGTTTCCAGGGAAGAATGTGTCCAGTGCACCCCAAGGAAAGAGAAGTGTTCTGCGAAAATATATGTGCATTCTTAGACGTAGCCTAGAGTCACACGATAAAATGCAGGTCAGAAATAGAGGTAGGCAACACCTGCTAGGCATCTGGAACAAGGTGGACATCCTGCCTGCCTTACAGTGAGGAGACTGTTCTCTCCATCTACCTGGGGTATGCTAGCAGGGTGGGAGCTCATCTACAGAACTAGGGCCTCATCAGCATGATTTGAGGAACCAGGACAGGGCAGTCACAAGGGGAAGGCAAGAAAAAGGGGAGAGAGCGGTTGGTTTCATGTTGCCGAATGAGTTAAGAACAGCACACTCCAGCTATGCTACCTTCCAGTTGTCTGGAATCTGGACAGGTAGCAGGCGAGCTAATCCCAATATGACTGCACCCCAAAGGGTGTCAGAGCAAGGACACTGGTGCCAGATGACCTGGTAAGACAGAACCGCCACCCTCTCAACAGTGGCTGCGGTTTTCAGTACAGGGATGCGTGAGAGAACTCACTCCCCTGCTCTGCTCAGCACCTGCGCTGTGGGAGCTTGTGTGGCATCCACTGAGCTTGTGGTCCAGCTAAGAGTCTGTGGGTCTGAGCATGATGGACTCTCCCAGCACCTCCCATAATCTTCAAACAACTCAACAATGCAGGCCCTTCTGTTTTCCAAATTTGACAGTTGATAGAGAAAAAGTAAGAGAAGTGTTTTCTTTCTTTTTAAATACAAAAAATTATGTTTTGTAGAAACAATATCTTGCTATTTTGCCTGGGCTTGTTTTGAACCCCTGGCCTCAAGCAATCTTCCTGCCTTGGCCTCCCAGAGGGAAGCCAGGTTTTCAAAGACACAAGGTAGACAGGGAAGAGGCAGGGTGCAGGCCCAGCCTGTGCCAGAGCTTGACTCTCCATGTTTCAACAGTGAGGAACACGGCAGGATGCCTCACCCTGTCAGGGGTTCTGATCTGAGGACTTCCAATTCTGCAAACTGGACCACATCTCAACAGTGTGGTCTGAATGCAGGTTTGACAGGAGTAATCCACCACCCCAGCTGATCATAAGTCCAAGTTCATCACCCTCACGTCAGTGATAGAAGTGTGTATGGTCCTCAAGTGCTGCCATAACAAAATAACACAGACTGGACAGTTTACACAATGAACACTTAGGTTTTCACAGTGCTGGAGGCAGGAAGTACAAGGTCAAGGTGCCAGTAGGACTGGGTCCTGTGAGGCCTCCCATCTGGGCTGCAGGTAGCTGCCTCCTCACTGCATCCCCTCCCAGTCTTCTTCCTGTGCTCAGCCTGAGTGCGTAGGATAAGGTCCTATCAGGTTAGGATTCAGCCTTGTGAACTGACTTCGCCTTAACGACCTATGGAAAGGCCCCATCTCCAGACATCGGTATGGGGGACGAGGGCTTCCACTAGGAATCCAGTCATCACAGATGTCAATCTTGGGATCCACCTCCCCCTTAACTCTACAGACTCACTGTGAAGGAAGGGAGTTCAATTTGTGCTACAGTAAGTAACGAGATCATCATACCTCATGGGAACCCCAATTCTGACTCATACAATTTCCTAGTGGTTTCCCCATCAATGCATGATCTCTCTAGCAGCCCAGCTTTCAGCTCCTGGTCTCCACATCTTGTCCTCCAGCGGCCTGGCTCCATGGTGGGGCAGGGTCTTTATCCTCTTATCAGCCATGGCCCCTCCTCCTCTCCCTCTCTGTAACCGCACTTTGGGCCTCTCCTGTCCTGCCACTCACTCCCTCTGTAAAGGACTCAGTGTTGGTCCTGATGGGATCTCTAATCACTGATCCCATCACCATTTTTGGTCCAGCCTCCCATCTACCAGGTGCCCCACGGCCCTCCTGTTCCTACTTAAATTCCGTGATCAATCATCTCTGACACCTTCATGCCTGCGATCTACACATTTTTAAACTTTTCTTTGTTAAACCAACCAAGTTCAGGCAAGTTCTTCCATCTCCATGTCCAGTCACAAAACTGGGTATATACCTGGGGAGAAGCTCAAAACCACCAGCAGAAACAGAACGGAGGCCCAGGTGTGCCACCATCAGCTTCCAGCCCTCCCAGCCCTTAGGACCAGACCAGAACCAGTTCTGACCTTATTGCTCTCCTGGTCCCTGGGAAGATTGGGTGATATGAAGAAAGCACACATCTCCTCCTCCTGCCCTGTTCACTGCCCCCTGCCTCTGGACCCAGGGTCCTGCCCTCCCTCTTGGACAGCATGATGCACCACCCCCACCTGTCTGGAGCACCCCCTGTGGCTCACACGCCAGCCCCGCCTGCCTGCCAACTGCGGCATCTGCCAGCACTTCTCTTCTTTGCCTGGCCTCACTGTTTTCCTCCTGGCCTTTTCCCGTCAGCAAACACACATGCTGTTATTTGTCCCATTTTAAAACAATCAAAACAAAACAGTGTCCATGGGCCCACACTGTCCTGCCAGCTGCTGTTCCAGTTCTCCTGGACCATCCTGGGGGTGCTGGTGGCCAGCTCCTCTTCTCCTCCTCCCTGACTATGCAGCCACCCACCTGCACCCCCATCACCGGCCAGCCCTGCCCCCACACAAGCCCCAGCCTCCCAAACCCCAGGACCAGCTTCCCTCTCAACCCTCCTTGGCCTATGCAGTGCTTAGCAAATCTGGACCCTTCTTGTATGCCTGCAGCCTCCTGCAGGGCCCCTGTGGCTCCCTTTCTCACCCCTTCCTTTCAGCAGTGCAGGCTGAGGGGGGTCAGTGGTGCCTGCTCCTCCTCTCTGTGCTTACAATGGTCAGTCTCACCTTCAGAGCTCGCAGCCCTCTGCTGGGACACTTGCACTCGCTCATTGCATCTGTGATTGACTGGCTGCTGTGGCTCATGGAATATCAGTTTTACAAGGTTTACAAGGGTCTTTACTTATTAGTGGACAAATTCTGAGTGTATGGAACAGTGTGTGTCCTAAGCAGAGGTGGGCACATGCAGGATGTGGACGTATGGAGGAAGGACAGCATGGCCTGCTGCTCCCTGGTGACCACTCGCTCCAGGCCCCTGCAAGAGCTTCCTACTCACCCCTGAGGAACCAGCCGCCTGCCAGGGCCTTCTCTGAGCTGGATGCCCTTGGATGCAGTCTGTGGGCAAAGGTCAGCATTTGTCAGAGGGGTCGTTGCTTAGTTGCTCTTCTGGGTGGGCGGGGACACCAGCTGGGGGTTCTTAGGCTGGTCCTGAGCAGGTAGGTTCCAGAACACCCTGTACCCAGAGCAGGCACTGCCCCTCTGCACTTGGCACTTGCAGCATATTTTTATAGGGAAAGGGGGGAAACAATAAAATGGCACACCTAAGTGAAGTCCCACAACCAGAGGCCCAAGCAGAAAGGGGACTGTGTTTGCAAAAGAAGACTGGCTGGGCTTTGTTCTATGTAACTGATTTTCTCTGATCCCTGGCCCTTTCACAAGTCACAGGGAGCCTGGAAGACCAGAGTGACCCAGCAGCAGGGTCTACACAATTCTCTCACTACAGGACAGGTGTCCAGGGTGAGGCCACTTGGGAATGAGAGTTCCAGGATGAGGCCGCTGGGGCATGGGCACCCCAGTGTCAAGCTACCTGGGCATGGGTGCCCCGGGGTGAGGCCGCCAAGTATGGGCACCCCGGGGTGAGACTGCCAGGCATGGGCACCCAGGGTGAGGCTGCCCAGGCATGGGAGTCCCGGGGTGAGGCCGCTCAGACATAGGCGCCCATGGCAAGGTCACTCAGACATGGGTGCCCAGGGTGAGGCCACCTGGGCATGGACAGCCCAGGGTGAGGCTACCGGGCATGGGAGTCTCAGACCGTTCAGAGCATGAGAGGAGCTCAGTGTTAATCTTTATTTGTTTAAAAATAATAAAAATAGTTTTTAAAATCTTAGTTTTTGTTGTTATTTTTTAATAATAAGGGTGGCCTGCAGGGATGCTCTCCATACACAGGGAAGAAAATAACAAAAATCTGCTTACAATGTTCCTATTCTGACAGAAATGAGTCATTCTCAGATTTTGAAAATAAGCACTCTAAATTACTGCTATAATTTTACTTTTCAGTGTTACAAATACACCAAGAGATATGACTTTGAAAGCCATTTGCAGATTTTCAATATAAATGTGTTGACTTGGCAGGATTCTAAAACTGTTCCTCTCACAGAATCAGAAGCACCTTCTCCAAGACTTACTTCATGGCTGGCGTGTGGATCAACACTGCTTGGGCTCCCCTTGAGTCTGTATCTGTAAGCCGTCCACAGTGATGGGGTGCTGACCAGGTGCTCTGACCACTCAGCATCTTCCTGCTTCTCCTTGAAGCGGCACTTGCAGGGTTAGCAGGGAATTGTGAATCTGAGGCTCAACTTTCATCATGACACTTCACCTTTTCTTACCAAAGCCCCTTCTCTAAGCTACCTGTTAGGGTCTGGTGGGTTCACAGTGTCCTGGCTTAACACTTACAAGATAGACATGGACTCAGTGCAACCCCAGTGGCATATTTTTGGTAGTGGGATTGTACCCAAAGTTGCAAAAGGTAAATGGTGCCTACAATTAGCCAAGGGTTCCTTGTACATTTCTAATCTTAGAATGGACTTTAAGTGTTTAAATCACCAGAGTATATTATTTCCACTGGTATCTTTGGATAGAAACCTTTTTCTTAACCCCCAAAAAACCACCTGATTTTGCATTCCTTGTGCTTTATTTTTTGTCCTAGATTTAAAAAATTGAGATGTCCACACACTGTGAGCTCACCGTACACAAACATCATGCCGCCATACTTCACCCGAGATGACACAGGCACTCGTAGTTGAGGCCATTTAAAGGGTGATAGCTCAGAGTCCACAGACACCCAGGCCACTGGATGCTAAGGACTACGGGACCCTGTGGCTTGCAGAGGGAGTCATCACCCCTGCCCTAGCGAGGCACCTAACATCTCATGCCCAACCCGAGCCTGCAGGTGCCCTCCAGAATACAGAAAGTCCTTCACAGTCAGCCAGATGGTCACCAACATTCAACCACACATTCAACTCTCACTGTCCCACAAACACTTCATGGCTTATCTCCCACCCCTGAGCATGTGATGTTAGGGGACTCAGTCACTCACCTGATGGCTCCTGCTGCAGAAGTGCCCCCACTGCAGAGGCCTGCCCTTGTGTTTGTGAGTTTGCCACCAGAAAGTATGACCAACGTGCTGTCCTGTCAGGGCTGCGGAGCTATGACTGGACGCCAGAGAGTTTGATGTCACGCCCATGAGCCCCTTCACTCCCTGGGACTGTGTTATCATGAGGGGGGCGTGGAGATGACAGAATGATCCTGTGGCACGCAGATACTGCCCTTGCTCTGCTGAACCGAGGATTCACATGCTAGCTGCTGAGGAACAATGTATCTCAACATGTTGTCTGCAAGCGGCTGAAAGCTACTGTGTTAGGGAAAATTGGGATGGAGTATAAAGTCTGAGCCCAGGGAGGACAGTACACACCATGAACAAGAGAGTGACCAAGCCCAGAAGGACAGGAACCACCATGACAGGAGAGTGACCAAGCCCAGGGGGACAGAACACCACTATGACAGGAGAGTGACCCAGACCAGGGAGGACAGGACACATCATGACAGGGGAGTGACCCAGATGAGGGAGGACAGGAGAGTGACCAAGTCCAGGGGCACAGGACACACCATTACAGGAGAGTGACCCAACCAAAGAGGAAAGGACACAACCCTAACAGGAGGAAAATCTATCTGGCCATGGTGATAGGTGCCCTCACTGGGGGGGATGGCAGCGTGTTCAGAACCTTTCTCAAGCACTCCCCTGGGAGTTCTCTACATGGATTCCATCCTTGTCTTGGAGGACCCTCATGGATGCCGTCATCACTGGCATCCCTGCTTGTGGAGTTGAAGCTTCGAGCTGAGTGGCCAACCACAGTCATTGGACGAGCCGGAGCCTGGTCCATCCTGGCATCAGCCCTCCTGGGAGCCGCACCGCACATGCCTGCTCCTGGGCTTGGGTCAGCACCCAGCACCCGAAAGGTGCTGTCTGGGATGCACGGCCTCAGCACCTGTGCCTGAGCACTCACCGCGAGCTCGTGTGAGGGGTGTCGTCTGTGGTGATGGTGAAGACACAGCTGACCTATCGGGTGAGACCCTGTTTCATTATGGCTATTAAGCAGAGCTCATGAGGCCTCAGGCAGTATGTTCCTCATGGGAATACGTAGATCAAGAGCTCATTCCACATCCCAGGGTGAAATCTAGGAATAAATTTATTATTTTTTTGGTGTGTGTGGAGACGAGGTCTTGCTATGTTACCCAGGCTCATCTTGAACTCCTGGCCTCAAGTGACCCTCCCTCCTCAGCCTTCCATAGTGCAGGGATTACAGGTGTGAGCCACTGCACCCAACTTGGAATAGTTTTAATATGCAATTTAGAAGTGTGGGGTTTTTTTTTTGCATGACAGGAAAGTCGGTCCATAGATGCCCATGGCTTATTCTCCTGGACTCTCAGCAGGTGTAGGGATTCCAGTAAGACTGGTATTTGACCAGGATGTTGAGGAAGAAGACCCAGGTCAGGCAAGGCTGCAACCCTCATATCCGAACCACAAGCCAGCAGGTCCATGGGGGCCAGAGGGACCCTTCCACATCACCCCTGCTTGGGATCGGACCCACCCAAGGCACGGGGTGTTGATGGGGGTATGGTCGGGGATGCATGCCTCCTGTTGGTGTGGGCACACGTGGCCCCAATCCCAGCAGATCCCCACTGTCCAGGCTCTCCAAGGACGTTCCCAGCGTCTCCTGGCTGGGCCGAGCCCCAGCACATCAGGTTGGCTCTCAGGAGGACTGTTCCTCTATTCTCCATGTGTAGCCTGATGGTTTTTCCCGGGCCCTTTCTGACTGCCCTTCTCTGGACTTGCAATCCTGGGGTATGTGGTCACCTCATTACTTCTCAGCCAGATCATAAGCGTTTCCTCATGACTCCTAGACTGACTGAATGTGGTCAGGGGGGTGGCACAGGTGCTACATGAATCTCGTGACCCCCGTCAACAACAGAGCTGCAGACACACAACCCAACCTCCTGTAGGCCACCGTCCTCTGCAGGTACAGCCCTGCCCCCCATGGCCCCAACACACCATCCAAACCTAGACACCTCCACCAAAAATGCGAACACACTGGAAATCATAAGGTGGTGAATAATGACATGTTACCAGATCATTGAAAATTGAAAGTTTAAGCAGAAACTAAGTCCAAAGTCACAGCCCAAACCAAGCAGAGAGCCCACAGCGAAATTGCAGGGTCGCTCTGGTGACCGGAGGCGCCAGGGAGGCGGGGCTGGCCATGAGCGACTTGCCCGCTGACCCTTGGCAGGAGTACTTCTGCTTATCAGCAGGATGTTGGAAAAGCCATGTATTAAGCACGATGTTTAAATGAATTATAAAATCCTGAGAAAGGAAATGGGGGCCCCATGATGTCTAATTTGCTGCAAAACTATGATTAGCCAGACAAAAATCGGAATCTTCATGGTCCCTGTGGTGGAAGGGGTATGCATGCAACTTTGTTTTCACCATGGGCAAAGCATGACTTGAGTTTGTCAAAATGCTGCTATCATCTAGTCTTGGACAGTCAGAAAGTCAACAAAGAATGCCGAGGAGCAAAGATGGAGAGGGAAGGGTGAACAGTGCTGACCAGATCCATCCAGTCCCAGGACTTGCAGGCACATGCCTTCCGTGCACGAAGCCTGTCTCATCACAGGCAGGGCAGCTTCTGCTGAGTGTGTCATCAGGTTTGCTTCCAAGACACAGGGACACGTGCAGAAATATGCACACATCTCTGTGCCAGGAATCACTTTTCCCTCTAGACGCCTGCACCCTGCAGACCTAAGACGGGGAGAAACCACACCCCTGGGCACAAGTGGGGACGGGGGAGGGAGACAGGAAGGACCTTTCACCAAACACCACTGAATGGAGCTTTTAGGAAAATAAAGTGTTCAGTAATTTTATTTTAAGTTGAAAAGCTGCCTCTTTAAACTCTGTTGAAAACACATAGCACGTTCCAACATTCTTCAGTTCCGTATCAGGGATAGATGAAATATGGGGCCCGGAAGGAGGAATTTGTTAGGGGTTGATGGAAACAGCAAACAGAAAGCTGGCAGGGAAACGCAGAAAGAGAGAGGCAGGAGACAGAATGTGGGGGAGACACGGTCGGCGGAGAGAATGCGAGCAGGAACAGGCGTGAGAGCCAGAGGTACCAAGACACTCACTACTGGCCATGCTGGGAGTGTATGCATGGGCTGGGCCATCTTCTGACTGCCTCAGTCTCTCTAAAGCATGCCCATCCTCAGAGGCTCCCCTTGCAGGGACACAGATGGGCCATGTAGCAGGGCAAAGACTGCAAAACAACATCACTCCAAGGGCCAGAAAGCCAAGTCCAGCCTGCGGGCCCACTGCTGGCAACTGTGACACTGTGTGCTGGGGCTCACATGGTCACTTGAGAACATGACAGTGAGACTAAAGAGCTTCTTTATACTGTCCAACACAGTCTGTAGCTCAGTTGCCTAGAGGTCCCAGTAGCTGACTTTACACACACACAAGTAGATGTGTCAGAGATAAGAAAAATGAACAACATACAGCCTGCAAGGGTTGCATATTAAATTCCACATGCAAAATCCTACAATGACATTCACAATTTCATCCTAGAAAAAGTGCTCCACACCCATTACTGAATATCCCTAAGGTCACCTTCGAAGTCCTCCCCCTAGGAAGCCATGCACTGATGCCAGCACCTCGTCTACCCGTCAAAGCAATTTTGGAACGCTTTTTCTGGAATGGCCATGAGAACCATCATCATATTACCCTTTATGTTCTGAATGTCAGCAAATGCCTTCCTTTCAATATTTGCTTTATCTCTGAGTAAAGAAAAGAATCACTGGGGCCCAGATCAGGTGAGCAGGGAGGGTGTTCCAGTACAGTTGTGTGTACAGTGCTGCCCACATAAGCACACATGGTAAGTTCGAGAACTTAAACTGTGACAAGTAACAACACCAGCTCTGATGGCCAGTCCCACAGGTAACTCCGGAGAGGGGGCAGGAAAGCTTAGAAAATGCAATTGTGCTTGGTGACTGAGGGGTCATCACTGCTCTTGGACAATTCTTTTCAGATGTTAGATGCATATGAGTCACCAAAACACACCCAGTGCAGACCCAGATTCTGTGGGTCTAAGCTGCACCTGGATCCTGATTCCTTTCTGAAGAGCTTCCAGCTGGTGCTGGTGCTGGTGCTGATGCTGCCACAGTGACTCCCCATCCCGGTGGCAGGGCTGGGGAGGTCGGTGTTAGCAGATCAGAGAGACACTGGCCCAGGAAGAGGCCAGGTGCAAGCAGGGGTAGGAAGCAGGATGCATGCAACCGTCTTCTGGGAGAGGTGGGACCACAGAAGTTGGAGGCATCGTGAGGTCAAAGGTCTCATTTCCAACTCAAGGTTTTGCTTTGTGCTTGTTTTGGATGTATGAATCCTGGAGATATCTGTTGCCAAGAGTCACAAGCAGGGCACCTTGACACTGGTCGTGTTTCTACACTTCAGACTGGTGCATTCTGGAGCTCAGGCTCCCAGTGACCAAAGCTGTGCCCTGGGGCCCTGTGGAAGGCACCAGCATGTTCTCCTGAGGAGGAGTCAGTCCCAGGGGAACGTGGCAGCCTCACTGTCAGCACAGCTGGAGAATGAGGGAGTGAGAGTGGGTTTTATGTTGCAAAGGGAGTTAAGAATAGGCCAAGCCCAAGCAATTTCCTCTGCCAAATTACACTCTGCAGTTCATGCCAATACTTTATATTTTAAAAGCTCGAATTATTTTCTAATTGCCTGAAAGGACACCCTCCTGCCATGTATTTTCAGTACCCCATCTGCAACCTCTCATGAGATTCAAAATACTCTTTCCCTCTGGGTGAATACAGAAATAACTATGACTCGATTGAGAACAGCCAATTGAAGTGTATTGAAGTACCTTCTTTACAGACAGTTTTCACTGGTGAGGGAGTTTAATTCCACATGACTCTCAGAGCCAGCAGCAACCGTCACGCACACTGTGTCACATCTATGTCATCCCTGCATAAGGCTGAGGAGACCAGCCTTGAAAGCTACGCAGATAAATGCCCACATCCATATTCAAACTCAAGTCTCCAACTTGAGCACAAGCACATCTTCCTGAAAGACAGACAGGCTGTCTTCAAAAATCTTGTTATTTGGGGAGTTATTGAAACAGTGGTGTAAACCATGGATTACCCAGTGACCAGCCCAGGCCTGAGTCACTTGCAGTCCCTCAGTTCCCAACTGAGGCAGAATAGTCCTTCGCTTTGGGAAAGTCAAATTATCTCTCTCAAAAGGACGATTTGAAGCCCCTGTCTTCCTTTCTTTTAAATAATGTGGCATTATTTGGCACAGCCTCAATCTTCTGGGCTCAGACAATCCTCCCTCCTTGGTCTCCAGAATAGCTGGGACTACAGGTGTGTACCACCATGCTTGACTATTTTTTTTTAATTTTTGGTACAGCTGAGGTCTCACTATGTTGCCCAGACTGATCTCAAACTTCTGGACTCAAGCAATTTTCCCACCTCAGCCTCCCCGAGTGCTGGGATTACAGGAATGGGCCACCACATCAAGCCCAATATGCATTCTTAATTTCATCCTTCTGGCTCTAGTTAATTTTGTGCATTTTAAAACTGTGGCATTTATTACAGGCAAAAGACAGTCATTTGACCCTGTCTTCATAGTAAGGTAAAACACTAAGACCAATATATCAATATAGGTTTAACAAAGAGGGAAGATCCTGAAATCTAAATACAAGGACTTTGGGGCCTCTACTGCCCACGGGAATGAGCAGACTGCTGGTCCGCTGGTGCCAGTGAGCATCAGACACTACAGCTTGGCTTCTTGGTCCATTTCCTACCATACTTGGAACCTCCATTCTGGGCCTGAGACTGCTCATTGCTTTGCTGGAGAACGAATGTAGGGAGGATGATATAATAGAGAAGCCTCATGAGCTGAGGTCATGTGAGCTTTCTCAGAGACACTGGCTCTGCTTTAATTTATTTAATGCAGAAATGAAGACTTGAACATTTGAGAATCTTTAAAAATCATATTTTAGCCAAAAGAGTTATCTCACAGAAGATAATTTTCAGCCCAGCCAAAAGCAACAAACATGTGCTAGTTCTATAATGTTCCGTGTGCAACTCCAACATTCAGCATATGTTCTGGTATGCAGCATCTCCTGGGACATCTGTGCATGGTGGTTAGTCACGGCCCCCAAGTTCAATGTGACACGCAACCCCGTGGGTGGGGAGCCAGGAAACCAAGTCCATAACCATCCCCAAAGCAGGCTTATACCCACGGAGAAGGGGTGGATTTCTAGCATATTCTGGGCAGCTTCTAGGCAATGTTGTCCTCAGATGGAGAGTCCCTTTTACTGATACTTATTCTTCCTTGAAAACTCATTGGCCATTCTTGATGAGGGGCACAGGCCCTCCTACACGGAAAGAGACTATGAAGACGACAGCGATATATGGTAAGTTAGATGTATGTGTGAATGTGGGTACAAAATGTCCTGTCTTGTGCCACAACTATCATTGTTGGTGACACAAAATTCATTCAGGCAATAAACATCTGTTAATCACCTGCTGTATACCAGGCTATGTGCTAGGCTTGGTAGAACACAGGTGCAACACAGCACACCCCAAGGACACATCTGTGGTGCAACTGTTTGAAATCCTCCTCTCCAAGCAACCAAGACAAAGCAGGCAAGACTAGCACAGTGTGGATATTAGTAATTATGGTAGATTTTTGGCTCCAAACAGGAGTAAGTTCATAGAAATCCTCTTTATGTTGTCAGTGGCGATCTAGTCAGAATCTTGAAATTATTCTGTAACTGATAGAAATATGGACATTGGATTGAATTTCTACCTCACAAATAGAAAGAAATTATACAAAGTCTCTTTACTTTTGAAAAAAAACGTTGTTGGTAAGGATTAGTAATAAGATGATGGTTCACAGCCTGATGCTGTTATTCATAGACTTCTCTGGATAAAGAGTATCAGTCTCAGTCACCTGACACAGAGATAGACGGATGCTAAGAAGATGATGGCAACATACAATAAACTAAGTATCCTTGTGAATGTGAAGGCAATTGGTCACAAAAGTACATGCCCATGGAGGGTGTCACCAACAACGATTCTTATTAGTTACCAAGCAAGTGATCCTAGCAATAGAAAAATTACTATTTCAACAGAATGAAACACTCCCACCCCCAAGACACAGGCCAGCGTAAACAATGTCATGGCTGCTGTGAGACACTGGGTGGGAGACTGTGGGAAGCCCAGATTCAGAGACAGGAAGCCTACCCCTCTCGCTTCCTCCTCTCAGCTGGTGGATCTGGGTGGGGTCCGTACTCTCACTGGGCATCCGCTGTAGGATCATAACATAGACTTCCTACCTGATGGCACTAGCAGAATTTCATCACAAAGTCTTTGTGACATAAAATAACATAGGTGGAAGTCGTTAAAATTATCTCCATGTGGCTAATTAGAATTTAGGTTTTTTGGACTAAAAGTTTTCTATTTCTCACTAAGACAATGAAAAAGCCCCCAGTACTGACACAGCACTGACACTGAGCAGCTTCTCCTTGAGAGGAAGTTCTCTAAGTACCAGCTGATGTAGCGGAATCCACAAGCCAGACACAGACCATGCCTGGGCCAGCTCGTGTAACTTCACAGACACACAGGCCTAGCCCTGGCCTCGCCTCAAGCGTTTTGTAAGCTCACACGTGTAGGTGTTGCATCCCAGTGGGAAGGCCCCAGGACCACATGATCCCAGGCACCGGCAGGCTACACAGCTGCTCAGGACACCTCACTCAGTCAACCCTACCTCAGACAGCAGCAATTAAGATTCGACCAGAATGCAAGCAAGACTGAGCCGTGCTGCCTTTCATGAGTGCTGGTAAACCCCGGACCAGCCACCGCGGGCCTGGGATTAACCCAAATTAATAAAATCTGGCATAAAGCCGTGTTCAAGCTTATCTACAAATAAAGTTAAACCTGAACTAAGCCGTAAAATGTTACAGCTAAAATAAAAGTGACTTTAAATGTGTTCTGCACACATGGTGGCTAAGGCCCCCGCTGGGATGAGATGCCCACGACCCTTAGCCATAAACTCAATGAAAGGACAATGTTATCCTCCAGCAACAGCCGAAACCCAGAGGGCTTAGGAGGCTGGTGTCCCTCTGGAGGAGTCTGGTCCACAGCCTTCAGAACCCGATCAGCCTCACTGCCCTACTAATTCAGCCTGTCTGCCGCCATCTTCAGTAAATCTCGAAAAGGTCTTTAAGGAGCACAAGTGTTCACATTAAAGTGTTGGGTCAGGGTGCAACTCTGAGATGGAAAGAAAAGGCTGCAGCTTCTCATAAAGCACACTCCACCCACTTCCCCTTGTGAAAATTACAGCTGGGAAGTCTTTACTAGCAAGTTAAGAACAGAGAGCTTAACTGAACAGAACCACAAGACTAGCCTCTTCAGGTATTGCTGTCGACCCAGGTCTTCGATCACCACTCATGTGCACATTCAAGGAGGTGAGTCCTCCTGAGGTCCATGCCCTCCCAAGTTCAGCCCACTAGGATGTGTGCTTGGATAAACAAAGTGCAGCTTGTCTATCAAAAGCCCCAGCTTACACCCAGAAGACGTCATGTCACTTCAGCCCTTTGGCACTGAAACTAGCCCCCAATCAACAGAACTTAACAATTGCACTCATTTAGGCCAAAATGTGTATTCGCAGGAACATGTTCAGGAGGTAGAGAATTATGCAGGCACTGTGGAAAGAGTTTGAGGACACAGTGGGGATGCCTGCTCCCACATCTGGATACATCTAAATTAATTGACTTTTTACTCCAACAATTGTCAACCCAACACAGCCATGCACATAAAGAAAGATTCTAAAAAGGAGAAGGAGCCCCCAGCAAGCAAAAGTCCTGCATTCATTTAGGCCAAAATGTGTATTCACAGGAACATGTTCAGGAGGTAGAGAGTTATACAGGCGCTGTGGAAAGAGTGCCAGCAGGGGAAGCAGGAAGAACAACTTACAGTGCAAAAAATAAAAATAGAAACAGCAAAGCCAAGCCCTCTTCCCTTGTGCATGATGAATTTACTAGAACAATTTTACAAAGAGAAACACAGCTGGCAGCCCTGAAGCCAGATGAGCCACTCACAGTGATAAGCATGACCTTGTCCATGTGGCAAGCCAGTGGGAAGACCCACACGTAGGGGAGAAAAGCTAGAGCCCAGTGACAGCTGGCCACATGGACAGAGCTCAGCTACCTCTACCTGTACTTCCACCCAGGGATACAAACAGGGGGTGACCTTTCGTGGAGAGTGATTAAATTTGTCTTTGGCTTAAAAGCAGCCACCAAATAAGAAAGTGTTCATGTTCCACAATTAAGAAGTCTTAATTCCAAAGATTTCTAAAAAATCCTGTCATTTTATTGGATGAATCTACTTATAAATAGAAGAAACATGGCTAATGTGAGTACCAAGAGGCAAATGCTCCTTGCATAAACTTAGATCAGATCAGATGCCCATTGATAGTTACCAACTGGATACATCTAAATTAATTGACTGTTTACTCCAACAATTGTCAGCCCAACACAGCCATGCACATAAAGAAAGATTCTAAAAAGGAGAAGGAGCCCCCAGCAAGTAAAAGCCCTACAAATGACACCCAACTGGGAACATGCATCCCCACCATGACCCCAAGAAAGCCCAACAGCCTTGGTGGGCAGATGGCCAGTGTCTCCCACAGCGTCCCGACACCCTCACCAGCAGCACTCTTGGAAGGGAACCAGTCAACTACCAGGGCAAACAGCATGGAGGGCATCAAGAGGGTCGTCTCCGGACACTCCTGAGAGAAAGCCTGATAGTCAGGCTGCCACCAACAGAGCACATGAAGACAGAGCTGCCAGGGGACATCAGGGCCACACTCAATGCTCTTTTTTTTGTTGTTGTTGAGTTGGAGTCTCACTCTTTCGCACAGACTGGAGTGCAGTGGCCGCTCCCGGTCACAACAGCCTCAACCTGCTGAGCTCCGGCGATCCTTCCGCCTCAGCCCTCCAAGTAGCTGGAACTACAGGCACACGCTACCACACCCAGCTCATTTTGATTTATTGTAGAGATGAGTTCTTGCCAAGTTGCCCAGGTGGGTCGCGAACCCACGGGCTCAGGTAATCCACTCACCTCAGCCTCCCAAAGGCGCGGAATTATGGGCTGAGCCACCGAGCCCGGCTGGAATGCCATCTTTATCACATCCCGTATTTTCTTTATTTTTATTATTTTTTTTGGTTGAGTTGGGTCTCACTCTGTCGCACAGACTGGAGTGCAGTGGCCGCTCCCGGCCACCTCAGCCTCTACCTGCTGAACTCTGGCGACCCTTCCACCTCAGCCTTCCAAGTAGCTGGAACTACAGGCACGCGCTACCATGCCCAGCTAATTTTTTGATTTATTGTAGAGATGAGATCTCACCAAGTTGCCCAGGCTGGTCTCGAACCCGAGGGCTCAGGCAATCCACTCACCTCAGGCTCTCAAGGTGCGGGATTACAGGCTGAGCCACTGAGCCTGACTCACTCAATGCTCTTTGAGTCATGTGAAGCTTTTGAGGGGCTTTCAGGAAATAAGAAGCATCATCAGAGTTTTGTTTTCAAAAGTCACTGCAGCTGTTGGGTGGAGAATGGCAAGACGAAAGCTTAAAAGTCAGGAGGTCGGACAGCTACTGGAGGAAGAAACACCAGTCCAGTCTTGGGAAGGAAGTTGTCCCGGTTTCCTAGGAGGCAGAGTGGCAAGGCGTGGCGACTGGCTGGATGTGGGAGGTGAGAAGGGAGCATTGGCTAAAGGAAATGCCACTCTGCACCTTGGGGGTCTGGGTGGATGTCAATTCCCTTGGGCTGGGACCGCCAGATGCAGAGGGTTTGTGGAAGCTCACCCCAGTGCTCCCCAAAATGTCCCAAATGACAACAGGGTGTGCACCAAGGAAGCTCACTTTCTGAGACTTTTACTCATAAAAATCAGTGTCACATGAGCCTGGAATGGCATAGTTCACCATAAACCCTGACTTTTGCACCAGAAGCTGGAATGACAAGGTGACGGTGTAAGTGTCTCATGCACCCCAGCAACTGCACACTCAAGGAGCAAACTCAATTCTCTCAAGTGTCTACTTTCACAGAAGTTCCGTTCCATGCAGGGCATAGTCTACAGTGCTGGGCTAGGCAGAAGTAAGTTCCCAATATTGGCTGGCCATTGGGAATGTCACGCTAGATCACATCACTGCAGTTAAGCTGACAGGAGTTCTGCAAGCCCCTGAAAAAATGCCCCTCTTCCAGTCAGAGACAGACATTGATGGGTTTGTGTGTGCCTCTCCCAGCAGTGTCCTACTTGTGTGTTAGCATGGCTCCTGGAGTGGCTCCATTTTTAGTGTGGAGGACCAGGAGACAGCGGCACTGAGCAGGGCAGGGGTCTCTGAGCTGCTGTGAGTTGCAACCCCCAACCCAGCAAAGAGGCTCCATGCCAGGAGCTGCGAGGGAGTGTCATTTCTGTGGCTTGTCAGCTCATGCAGAGACGCCTTCAGTTTTATTGCTCTGACTTGACAGATCTCTTAGTCAGCAGAGTGCATGCTATGCGACCTGCCGTGGGTCAGGCCTGCTTGCGGGCCAGGGGCTCAGGCCAGCATCAGGGCGTGTCAGCGACGCTGTGCCAGTTGTGTGGTGCCTGGTCATCTGTGAACACAGCTTTCCTGTGCTCCGACCAGCTCTCCCTAGTGTGGACTGGGCACACTGGGGCCACCTCTTCAGACCCTTCCCTGTAGCTGGGTGGCACTCAGTCGGCTCTGCCCTCAGATAGAGAGCACCTGGCTTGGAGCACCCCCTGCCCAGCCCTGGTGCATTCCCTTTGTCCTATGTGTGTCTGTGGTGGAAGTCTGCATCGCAATGTTATTGACAACTATCCCTGAGCACAATTGACTATCAAAATATTTGCCTCTTTGTACCCAGGTTTTGCCAAGGTAATTGCTGAATAATATCCAGCAATTACGTGCTTAAGTCTCCAGCCAGTGAGCATGTGGTGAGCATATCTTCCAGGATGGGAGCTGCCCCAAAGTTGCCCCAGCCTTCTTCTGATCCGTTGAAGTTTCTTAGAGAAGCGTCCTGGCCAGATGTCAGGAGGACAGGCCTGTGCCCTACATGTGCTACCCTGCCAGCTAAGACACCAGAGGATGCATTCTGGGCTCCCCATCCCTCCTTCCTCTGGGTATCTCTCGGGGAAGTCTGGGAAGTCACAGCCAAGGGGAATGCTCATTCTATGCGGAGTTTGCATGTCAATGTCAACCATTTTCTCATGCCTCCAATAAGCTGATTCAGACACCAGCATGAGAATGTTAGTTTTTCTACTTGCATTAAGGAAAGTGTGGGGAGGCGTGGCAAGGCCTTTTAGGCCTCTTTTAGGAAAGGCATCTCTGTTTTAAGAATGTGAAGGCCACAGCACCCTGAGCCCCCCACACCCCTGCTGTCACGCACACCCTGAGACACCAAGGCACAGGTGCCTTTACAGCCAGACCTGTTTCCTGGAGACAACTAGAGTGTTCCACTCCCAATAGCTGAACCTACATAATTAGGTGAGACATGTGTCCTGCTCTTGAAGTTCTGTCACAGGAAGGACAGACCCTCAGACAAAAACTTGCATGCAGTAAATATTTAGTGCATTTGTTGATGCCAAAAATCCTTGAAATTATAAGATGAATTTTTCTTGTAGAAAACTAAACTGACAAACACAAGCCCATCTCAGTGGTCCCCAGTGCTGATCTAATCCATCTTAGTAACGTCTTTTGTTGTCCTATTCTGAAGACAAAATAGTAAGTGACATGGATATACGTACTTTGTTCTACCAATGATATCTGGAGTTATCAGTGCTTTATTCATATGAAAATAAAAAATGGGACACATAAATGCAAACATGTACAATATGCACACTGCCATTACATGAATATCGCTTTGGTGTAATCCACCACCTCTTTCTTTGATCTATATCTAGTATTTGACCAATTCACCTTTACAGAAATTGTAGAGTAAATGGGAAGAAATTTTTCAATTTATCAAAATTTGACTATTAAGTCACATTTATTTGTCCAAAAACAAGTCTGTGTATAAATATAGGCAGACCAGGAACGACTCTGCATTAGGAATGTGTCCTGGGTCCTTGTTCGAGTTTGGAAAAACTTTCAGAGACCAAAGAAGCTATTGCATTGACTGATTCTTAGTTCCAACAGCTAGGGCACATAAATCCTTTTCCATATGTTCGCTGGCAAGTCTACGTCTCTCAGAAATGCAGGGGCTCAACTTTCTTCCCATTTACTCGTGTGATTTGTGTCTTTCCAAAGGTATATTTGTCTATTCTCGAATAGCTAACTATATGAAAACTTTCAAGTTTGTAAACTTTCATTGATGACTGATAGATTCTGTGTGGAAGTTATTTTCTCCTAATGTGTGTATAAACACGTGTGCATGTGTGTGTGTTAAAAGTGGGTGAGAAAACAGTTTGCATCAGTAAATGTTCCTCACACATCCAGAAAATATGTAAGACTACAAATAATTTATAAAGACTTTCTTCTTTATCCCAAAGCATAGCATATTTGAAAGAAAAACATTTAATTAAATCTCAGATGACTTCTAAAAACATCTATATATGGCATTAATACATAATTATATACAATTATATGAAATTATATTTATTATATATAATTATTATCATTATATAGTATATAATTGTATAGTATAGATTTATATAATTTTATATTATATATTTTATACACTATTTATATATTAATTATATATAATAATTATATATACATTAATAAATAAAAAGTTATTTGAAAATATGACATAACTGAGATCAAAAGTAGACTAAAGTATTTTGCTGCCTAAGGATTTCAGAAAAAGTAATAAAGACACTTATATGTAAAATAATAAAGACAATATGCACATATTTAGACAATGTAATATATATAAAAACAGGGGTTACAAGAAGCCTTGATAGTCAAAACACGTAGAAATAAGGATTCAAGAATTTGGGAGTTTGCTGAATACTTTTTTAGTTGAATACTTATCTTGCCTATTTTTTTTATCAGAGAGGTGTCCATTTGATGTTTCTGTGGTGACAGGATGTAGTTTCCAATCCCAGCTCCACGCTTAGAATCTCAGGTTTTGGAGAGAAGTCCCCATGCCTGCTGGGGCTCAGCCCCTGTTTTAATGTGGGGGACTCGGCGCTCAGCCTTCCTGTCGGCTGGGCCATGCATGCAGCCCAGGGCTTGTCAGGGGACTTCTAGGCAGCCAGTACACAGGTCACGCCAGGCAGCCTTGGGCAAGACAGACCGCAGGGCTCAGAAGAGCAGAGTCCAGGACCCAGGGACGACTTCCCCAGACGGCAGGCGGAGTGTTGGCTCCAGATAGTGGGGTGGCACTCGGGACAGAGCTGTACTCTCAAGGAGAAACCTGGAAGGAGCCAGCCCCCACTGTGCTGGCTGCCGGGAATCCCACGGGCACAGCATTAGGAACAGGGTGAGTCAGGGAGACTTTGCTCCCAAGCCCTGGTGTACCTCATCAGACATAGAGTTGGAGCATCACTGGGAGCCCATGTAAACGAAATTAGGCTCTAGACCTGGGCAAGGGCAAACCTGAAGGAGCCCAGTGCTGGCAGCTCCCAGGGTCCAGGAGCGAGGGCTGCTCCAAGGTCATGTAGCTTCCTGCAAAGCATCTTGGCAACTGCAACGTAGTGAAACTGATTTACCTCTATCCCTCCCTGTGCATTCGTGTCTCAATTATGACTCAGGAGGATCAAAATATGTGCTCAATACCCAGCTCATCAGACAGTATTTTGTTCTTCATGGACACCCATGCATAACACTTCTTACTGTTAGCAACAGTACTTTGTGGGCATAGTATGCTTGCTAAAGCCCTGCCACCACGTGACTTCATGGCTCACTGTTGTAGTGATCAAAAGCTGTAGTTTGCCTTTAAGTAAAAGAGTCTGATGA
Source organism: Carlito syrichta (assembly GCF_000164805.1). Taxonomy (NCBI): domain Eukaryota; kingdom Metazoa; phylum Chordata; class Mammalia; order Primates; family Tarsiidae; genus Carlito; species Carlito syrichta. Next base: position 142,859 of record NW_007245005.1, read on the forward strand.
AAGCACCGAGTCCTGGGTCCCAGGGCTGCCTCTGCTCTCCCGACACCCCTCTCTCCACAGGCCCTGTGGGGGCAGGAGCCACTGGGGCCTGGCCTGTGTCTTCACCCCTACATCACATGCCAGAGGGTGTCTGGAGTGCTGCAGGCATCAAGCAAAACGATGCTGAGGCCTGAGTGAATGAATCAACGCATTTCAGTTTATTATTTGAGGTCAAAAGGTTTTCCAAGTCCGTGTGCAATTGTTCCTCCATGTGGGGCCCATCGACTTTCACACATGACCCAAGGCTTCCTCAGGGTAGACTGGGCCTCGGGCTGGGTCACCCGTCTGCAGTGTCCCAAGCTCAGGAGTATAAGCTCAGGTCTGCTCGCAGCCTCGTTGGGTGCTGAGCGAGCACCAGCCCTGACTACAGCTGAGTACCCAGCTGTTTCCTGGTGGCAGCTTCTCTCCACATCCACAGACCTCGACCGGGCATGCTGTGGGCTATTGGAGCTTTGCATGTGGCCAAGGGCGACCAGCAAAAGTCCAAGCAATTCTTGTCCTGGGTCATTAGCAAGCATTTCTGGGAAACTTGGAATCCTGGTGTCTGACAAAATTCTCATTACTCATTTAAGGTAAATGTTGAAACTTTCCATTCAACAATCAAGTAAAAACTAGATATAGCCCTACTAGCCATAAAGAGAACCACACATGATTTGCTAATTTTTTTAAAGAAATATTTTTATGTCATATTTTGGCAAGAAATGTAATAGCTATTTCTGGGTTTGGAACTTTTCTTGACTAACAAATCTGGATTTTAAATGTGAAAGACTACTTCAATTTAAAAACTAAGAAAATATACAAAACATTATGAAAAGATTATACTGCATAGCTTAATGTTATTAAAATGTGTAAAACTTGCAGTTTATTAAATTATTAGAGAAGCCCAAACTCAAAACAAGTTACACTAAAGTGGCTACAACTGAAATGGATCTTTAAGAAAAACCAATTTCTAATTCTGACTGTAGAAGAAGTAAGTAGGGTCTCTGAAATCCCAGCGTGACCCTCATCATCGTGAAGGTGGAACTTTGAGTATACTGAGGAGACTTCAGGAAGGAGAACCAGCCTTGAACACCAGCCATGGGTCTCAGGACGTCCTCCCCGCATCCCTGCAAACCTGCCCCCATGGCACGGATGAGGAAGGGGAATTTCTGGAGAGTGGATGATTTAGCATGAGCCACACAAGGGTAAATGTTTCCCCAAATTTTGCTTCTTATTACAAAATAATGCCTGCCTTTTACAAAGTTAACTTTTGTTCATTCACAGAAGATTTAAATTTTTCTTTTAAAAAAAGTGTATAAAACAGCTGCCAGTAAGTCAGAGGATTGAGACGAGGGCTCCTGGTCGCCTCACTTGTTTGCTCATGGCCTCCGCCATCCACGCCGGCTACACTACACCTGCTCTTAGGGAGAAGAGGATGGTTCCCCACCTGGGTCAGTTCATTTGTTATTTGAATTAAGTAAGAACATTAGGTATCAAGATAGTTTTTCTTGTTATAATTGAATCATGTTTCAAATATAATTTCATTTCATCTGGAATGCATTTTGATAGCAATTTTTGTTTCATCATTTCAGTTTTTAAACACAATAAACAAGCAGGAGATCAGAGAGGTGATGCCCAGAGAGAGATAGAGAAGCTGTTAAGATTCCAAACCTATTACTCTGGTGATCTCTGCTATCAAATGTCTTCTTTGTTTTGAAGATCCAGCGGGAAACCTGCTTTTGCTCTGTTTTTATTCCTAAGGTTTGGCCTACCCCACCCCAGCTCCTTACATAATCCCAGGAGGAGGGCATGAGACCCCGAGTCACCATAAGACCCCAGGAGACCTCAAGAGGGCGGGTTGAGAGCTTCTTGCTTGGTGGGACCTGTATCTGCAAGCGTCTCTCTGCATCCTCCTCCGCGTCGCAGTGTGTCCTCTCTGCCTGAGGACCCAGGCTCTCCCCATCCAGCTCCACTCCCCAGTCCTCTCCCTGGTGGCCACACCCTGGGCCCTTACTTAGGGATCAAGGGTTCCTCTTCTCCTCCTTCCGCAAATTCTCCCCTGCCCAGCCCTCTCCTCGCTGTCTCACCCACACACCACTGATGTTTTTACTTCCACCAAGCCCACTCTTGTTTCCTCCTCCTTTCACAACAAGATGCTGTAAGAGCAGAGTTCACCTACCCTGTCGCCACCCCCTTCTCCTCAACTCCCAGCCATCAGTTTCTGTCTGCAGTGGCCCTAGACACGCTCGCTCCTACAGTGCCACGAACAAAAGAACAGCCTCCCCTCCAGTCTTGTGGTGTTGGCTTCCTGCGCAGAGAAGCCTGGGTAACGTTCTCACCCCTGCCTCATCCCAGTGGAAAGTTGGCCTACAGACTCACCAGGGAAGGGATGCTGAGGGCCACCTGGAAGCCCCCCTCCCCCACCTCCAGAGAAGAAAAAGACCCTGAGAGCGACCATGCATGGCTGGGGGCAACCAAGTTCCAACGATGTACCGCATTTCGCTCAGTTTTGCATAAGATCTTGTGTTTGTTTTTCTTAGAAATAGTCAAATCTGTATTCAACAAAATTCTCACACCCCTGTGCTCATAGACAATGATGCACCACTTGGAGCTTTAGGTCAAAGCTTATGGAAACGACACAGCCTTCGACGTAGAAAACACAACCTTCTGTGGCATTACTATCATGTTGTAATCGTGTCGCATTGGTGGTTGGTGTGCCTCAACAGATAACACAGAACATTGACCAAGAATGGGAGCATCTTTTCAAAAGCAGAGTCTATGCTCTGCAGGAATCCCATGCGTGCTGTGAAGTGCTGCTTAGAGCTCAGAATGGTGACCCTCTTGGAGACCCTTCAAAGTCAGGAACATCAGAGTCTGGCTCTTTTGGATGAAATTGGCAGAAACACAACATAGAGACCAGAGAATACCAGCAGCACCTGACACCTTACTGAAGCTCTGCGTCTACCCAGAGCTCTTGGTTCTGCACTAACCAGTTGTAGAACTGCACAGGAGCCAGGATGCTAGTGCCCAGGGCAGATGCCAGCCAGGGCTTTCTCCTACTGCAGAATCTGTACCGGAAGCGGATTGTAGACACTCTCAGTTTTCTGTGCTATGTCTCCCCGGACCAGTCTCTGTGTGAGGGCAGCAGTGGTGGACACACCCACCCATTGTGCTCTGACCACGTCCCACCTCACATGAAAACCAGTCTCACGTTTGCTTCTTTGTGCTCAACCTGCTGATGGATGCCACCCAAAATCATGGCAAGTGAGGGATGGGAGGTGAGCTGAGGCATGAGTGCCCAGGCTCCTTTTTCCTTGGAGGAACATTCCTTCCTGGTCCCTCACAAGGGCCCTGGGGAAACTGAGCTTCACTGGATCACAGCAGTTCCACTCAATGGTGTAGATTTTAATTCCCTCTCTTACCTTCCCAGCTTCCTTGGTCCAGCTTTCTGAGGTCGCCTCCAAAATAAATGGCTGGCCCCCAAGCCTGTGTCCCATGCTTTGCATCAGGTGTCCCATTTAAGATAAAACCCAGCCACAGACTTCCCCTGGCTGTCAGAGAATCAACACCAGGAAATCCATTGTATCATCATAAAGGCTAAGTCACTAGCCTGTGGTGAATGTGAAACCAAGATTATAGAGGCCCCAGAGAAGGATCCCCATGGAAAGCCCCCTCTCCTAAACCAATGGCCGGTTACCCCTCTGCCTACCCCCAAGCCCTGGGCATGAGGGATGACTGTCCTTTTCCACTAACAGTTTATTTTTAGCTGGTCAATGTACAGTTGAACACATTCAAGTTTTTAAAATACATTCCTTTGGGAGGTTAATCCCAGGACATCTTGATTAAGATCCAGGTGTTTCTTGACCCTCAATGTCCTGTTAGAGACCATCGAGTGTCAGTGACCCTTGGTGATGGCCTTCCTCTCCCACCCACCCACTGGTGGGCCCCAAGGGAGTTCACTGAGGGCCTCACCTTGTGTCCTCACCCAGGGGCTCCTCACAGCAAGTCTGTGTGTCTCAGCCTGTCCTGGGGACTGAAAAGAGGCAGGCTGGCTGATGCCTGGTCACCTGAGGTGAGAGGAGAGTGCTATGAACACTGCCAGGTCCTGGAGCGAGCTCCACGACCTTCTGCAGGCACCATGCGCCAGCATTAGACTTGCTGAGAGTGCAACCAAAGCTCTCATGATAAGGAGACTGACCTGCACTTGGCCCTCTGTGCATTTCATTTGCCTGACAGCAGCACCACCTCAACAACCCACATGCACACATCCATGTCAGTTAACTTTCTCCAGAAAGCCGAGCATCTTGAGAGTGTCTTCAGACTCTTCTTGCTTATTTTTAGTTCTTTAAGGAATTTTAGACAAAGAAGTGTTTATCATTAATAAGTAATGATTATTCATATTTCTGGGGTACGTGCGCTATGCAAAGGTATTTTTAATTTGTGCGTGTAATTTTCCTCATGAGTTTACATGAGATGTCACAAGCACATGCATACTTGTGTGCGTGCGTGCGCACGCACACACACACACACACACACACACACACACACACACACAGACACATAACACAATAATGTGGTGGTCAAGAGGAAAATGACCATGTAATCTCTGTTGACATCTTTAGATTTCAGGCAGAATCAATGCGCTTTTCCTCTGGCCTGTTACCTTATTTATACCAAGGTAAATTTGTGAGTTGAAAGCTTGTAAGCAAAGACGGTTCTGTGAGTGCATTTCCAATCGCCTTTGTAGGTGCAACGCCTTTCTTCTGCAGACATGATTTCAGGCAACGTGAAGTCTCCTCTGATGGTTTCGTGGACCAGGATCACACCAAGACTTCCCTCTCACACTGTGCTGGGGACGTGTTTCCCTTCCTCTCGACTCAAGTTTCTCCCATTCCTAGAGGAGATAGCTTTCTCTTAAGACCCTACAGATCATTTCTGCACAGCCCAAGAGTGGGCTAAACGATGTGTGGCCACATTGCCTCGTGACCAGGTGCATGGCTCTGGGTCCAGCAAGACCGTCTTCTGGATTTTGGCAAATGCTGTTCATCTCCAAGCCTCAGTGTCACCCTGGTGGAAGCTGCATCAGACCCGCCTCCAGACGCTATTGAGAGGGGGAGGTTCTCTGGAGAGCACAGGCACCAGGGAGAGACCAGCCTGGGACAGCCTGCCAGGCAGACCATGCCCTCATCTCTTCCTTCATGTCCCCTGAGGGGAGCACTCTCCTCCTCAGGTCTTCAGGTCCACCTGAGCTTCTGTCCACCCCTGATGGAATCTGTTCAGAAGATGGGCATGAGGTCAGGATAACCTCGCCTCCATTCCCATTTCTGTTTCAACCTCGAGTCTTCCCTGTCACTTCCCTCCAGATTCCTCTGGGGAAGTGTGTCCTCCCACCCTCTCCAGCTCAGCCCTTCAGCACCTGCCCTCCCGGGAGTCTCTCCCTGCCACTCTTCCATGTCTCATCCTTCCCTATGGCCGTGGCTCTGGGTATGTCCCTCTCACCCCAAATCCCTCCTACTGACTTCCCTGCTCTTGTGAGTTATGATTTTATGTTTCAGTCTCTATCTACTCTGAAATATCTCAAATTAGCAATTGTACTTATTTTATTACTTATGTATTTTATGTACTTATTACTTATGTATTTTAGTTAATTATTACAGTAACTGCACAAGGAATATGTTATTTGTGCTATGCAATAGCAGAGGAAACTGAAGCTCAGGTTAGGTAAGTGACTTTTCCAGAGACAATAAAATGCCTGGCCAGACTTTGAGGGAGCACTGTACTCTGTGCCAGCCAACCATAGCAGGACACACCCTTCCGAAAAGGTCTACATGTCTTCAACAACAAGGTCAGTAGCATACTTCCTTGCAAAATAAATAATAGTTGCATTCCACTGACCACGTATCATATGTCAGGGCATCTGCAAAGAGCCTCACATGTGTCCTGGCCATTAAACAACCAAACACCCAGTGAGAGTGTTAACATAGGCATCCTCGCTTCACGCATGATCAGATCCAGGGTTCAAATAACTCAGCCCAAGCCAAACAGCTGACAGCTCATATTCATACATCCTGCCTCCGAGTGGGATCTTACCTCTATGCCATGCAACCAGCCTCTCCAGGTACACAGCAGTCACGTAATAAAGTTTGTGCTAACTTGAACCCATCAATCCCCAGATAGCTCTGGAATAGTGATATGAGATCCGCCAACATTTAGACATGCCAGAACTTCAGGGGAGGAAGCACCTTCTCTCCTCAGGCCTGATGTGTTGCCCTCCAGGGAAGTCATGAAGCCCCCACTCATTTCCTGAGTGTGCAGGAAGGAGACAAGGGGCAGATGGTGAAGCCATCAAACAATGCTGCTGGACAGAGTCTGAAAATCCCAGGCCAACAACCCTGTAAATCCAAAGGCCTGCGTGGAAATTAACAGTCCTCATTCCCCATCAAGAGAAGGCATGATTATTCTGGCAGGGAAAAAGCAGCTTCCCAAAAACCAAACTGGCAAAAAGATGGAATTCCTCATAATAAAATTCCAGATGACCCTGAGGCTCACTCCATCATGCCATATTCAGCACAGTCTTGTCTGCCCTGTTGGATAAAATACAAAGCACAGCATTCACAACCATGTCCAGGATTCTTGTGCTGGACTGCCAAGTATAGGCTGTGTGACCTCAGACAAGTTATTAAGCTATTCTGAACCTCTGTTTCCTCATTTGGGCACTGGAAATAAATAGCAAACACAGGAATAATTTAAAAATGTAATGTGCATCTAGTATTTCTCCCAGGGAGGAGCACACAGTCTTCAATCATTAAATATGCATGCACGTGTGTATATGCACACATGCATGTGTACACAAGTACACACACACATTAAGCTCTATGAAACCTCTCACATTCTGTTCAGTGCAACATCTTTTTGATATTTTAAGATCATGGTCTTAAGAAACAATGAAAGCAATAAAATGACCAACCAGAAGAACAAACAGATATACATATGCATAATCAATCATGGAGAATTTCACAGAACTGGCAGGGCAGGTCAGGCCTAGAATCTCTGTACAAGTGAGACAAAGTTGATACTTTTAATTACACAGTACAGGTACCTGGCAAAATTGGAAAGGGCAAAGTAGGGGTGGTACACCACCCCAAATTCCAGGTGAGGAAGTAGATTCTATAATCAGACTCTCAAAGGTCAAAGACAGAGAATCCTGAATGCTGTGAGAGAACAGAAGCCAATGGCATGTAAGGGAAAGCTGAAACACCTGGTAGCAGGTTTCTCAATGATCTTACAGGTCAGGAAGGAATGGGACAGTACATTCAGAAAGCTGAAGAAAATAATACACTGTCCCAAGAATACTGTGCCCTTCAAAACTGAAGCAGGATAAAGACTTTCCAAGACAGACAAAAGCTGAGGGGATGTATCAGTCTCAGACATGTTCTGCAAGAAATGCTAACAGGAGTTCTTTGAACCAAAAGAAAACAGTTCTGGGGCTTCTGGGCAAGATGGTGATGGAATAGGTTGGACTGTGAGAGTCTCTGCAAAAGCAAGTGTCCATAAAGACTCTCTGCATAAGTGGGTGTGTGCCGGTAAGAGAGTGAAAGCCTGTCTGAGGGGAGACTCAGGCTCATGCACCAGGGGCTCTCCTCCAGAGGTGAGGTGACTGCTACCCACCACTGCCCAGCCACACAGGATCATCTGCCATTCTCTGGGCTCTCTTGAGAGGAGGCAGCAGAGAACAGTTGCCCCTCACCACCTGGAACCCAGTCCACACCATCACCTGCAGTTGCAGACCAGGCACAAGCAGGAGGATCTGTGGAGATGGCAGGTCAGGGAAATCTGGAATAAAGCTCCAATGCCAGTGACGAGATGTCAACAGACGCCATCTTCTCAGTCCTAGACCAGGCAGATACTTGCATTGCCCCACCCGGCTCTGCCCAGCTTCTATCTTGGGACCCAGAAGCTACCTTCTCATCAGACTTAGAGAGACAGATGCCTCTCCCCCATGCTGAAACAGGCACCGACACATCAGATCTGAGTGGGAGACTTGACAGCAGCAGCAGAGAGTAGGCTGAGACCAGATCTCATCCATCCTCCTCCCATAGTAGTCCATGTGACATCTAACCAACGCTGAGAGTAACCATATCAGTCTGTGCTGGGCGGTGAGGTGGGGGGTACTAGAGACCAGAGCCACTCCCTAAGGCAGAGAACTGAAAGGAACCTGGAATTGCAGAAATGGCCACAGAGTGATTTTCTTTTTCTTTTTTCTTCTTTGTTTTTTGTTTTAGTTTTAGCTTTTTTTCTTCTCTCTTCCTTTGTTTTTTGTTTACATTTTTGCACTTGCTTAGTTTCTATTATTTTAATGTTTTTTATTAAGATTTTCTGCTTATGTATGGGTATTTTTGAAGGAGAGTACACCAAAAGAGGGGTGTTTGTTTGTTTGTATTATCTGTATGTTTTTGTCTTATTTGTTTTTTCTGTCTTTGTCTTTCTGTTTATTTGTTAGTTGGTATATCTGTTTTCCCTCTTCTTCTTCTCTCTCCACCTCCTTTTTGTTATTCTCTTTCCTTTTTCCATTCTTTTCCCTTTTCTTATCTCATTTTGCTTTCAGGGGGCAAACAGATACCCACCAACCACCCCCCCACCCACTGCATGGGCAGATTGTAAGACAGTGGGAAGGGGGTTCCAGGGGACCCACACACACCTGTCAGCTGATACTGGAATCTGCAGATAGCTTCTGAATCACGACTCTACCCTTAATTAAATCTCAAAACTGCAAAAAGCACAGGCCTCCACTCTAGTCCAGCCTCAGAACTGAACAAAACCAGAGAATCTACATAAGAATGAATAGAAGATTGAGCAAACAGAAATAAAAGCTGCCCCCCATCACTGAACAACAGAATTAAAGAATAGATTTAAAAAGTGGGAGGGAAACCTACACAAATTAAGAAAAACCAAAGGAAGAATATGAGTCTCACACAGGCCCCTGGAAGGTCAGCCACGGAGAATACAGACTCCGGAACTGAAACAATGAAGAGCCCCCAGAATGACTGGTGTCAAAACACAAACCCACATATCAAGATCTTAATAGAATAAATAGAAATAAGGCAAGACAAGAGGAAAGAATGAAGTTGATAACTGAGATAAGAGCAATAAAGAATACGGTGAATGAAATAAACAACAAACTGATAACCATGGAAAGCAGAAATGACCAAGCAGAAGAAAGAATCTCAGAGCTTGAAGACCAAAATGTGGAACTAACCCAAACTGTTAAAAACATAAAAAAAGCCGGGCTCAGTGGCTCAGCCTGTAATCCCGCACTTTGGGAGGCTGAGGTGAGTGGATTGCCTGAGCCCATGGGTTCAAGACCCACCTGGGCAACTTGGCAAGACCTCATCTCTACAATAAATCAAAAAATTAGTCAAAAAAAATCAGCTGGGCATGGTAGCACGTGCCTGTAATTCCAGCTACTCGGAAGGCTGAGGTGGAAGGATCGCTGGAGTCCAGCAGGTCAAGGCTGCAGTGGACAGGAGTGGCCACTGCACTCCAGTCTGGGTGACAGAGTGAGACTCCAACTCAACAAAAAAATTAAAAAATTAAAAAATAAAAACATAGAAAAGAAGCTTAAAAAGACAGAACAAAACCTCCAAGAGATGAGCAATTATTTCAAGAGGCTGAACCCAAGATTAATTGGAATCCCTGAGGTAGGTAGACAGAGACCACCCTGGAACAAACATCCCATGAAATTATCTAAGATAACTTTCCTTATCTCACCAGTGATGTTACCATTCAACCACAAGAGATTCAAAGAACTCCTGCAAAACAGCAAATGAGAAGACCAACTGCTAGACACATAGTAATTTGCCTACACAAAGTAGGTTTGAAAGAAAAAATCCTAAAGGCAGTAAGAGAAAAAGGTCAGACTACCTACCGAGGAAGACTAATTAAAATAGCAGAAGACTTACCTACAGAAACACTTCAGGCTAGGAGAGCTTACAGCCCAGTCTTCAAAGTTGTCAAAGATAAACAATTTCAACCAAGATTTACCTACCCAGCTAAGCTAAGTTTCATCAATGATGGAGAATTAAAATCCTTCCCAGACATTCAATCTCTAAAAGTTTACTTCCACAGGTTGGACTGTGGGAGTCTCTGCAAAAGCGAATGTCCATAAAGACTCTCTGCATGAGTAGGAGTGTGCTGGTAGGTGAGTGAAAGTCCGTCTGAGGGGAGACTTGGGTTCATGCACCAGGGATCTCCTCTAGAAGTGACCGCAACCCCCTACCACCCTGAGATTGGAGCCTCTGGTGCACAAGATTATTTGCTGTTCACAGGACTCTCCTGAGAAAAGCCTGCTGAATCCAACTGATTCTCATTGTCTGGTGCCTGACCCACACCATCACCTGTTATAGCAAATCGGCTGGAACCCTAGTTCTGATCAGTGGAGAGAGAAGATTGGGGAGAACTGGAGAAGAGCTCCATCTGCAGCCATTTTCTCTGTCCCAGGACCAGGCAGAAACCTGCATTGCCCTGCCCAGCTCCACCCAGCCTCCAACTGGGACCTAAGGTAATCTCATCAAATTCAGAGAGACAAAAGTCCCTCCTCCACGCTGAATCAGACACAGACATGTTAGATCTGAGTAGCAGACCTAACAGGCAGCAAGCTGGGTGAGTTCAGATCTGATCCACCATACTCTCACAGTAGGCCTGGGGCATTTGACCCAAGCTGAGAGCAACCTTATTAGCCTGCACTGAGAGCAGAGGGGAGGGGGTGGAGATCAGAGCTGAAAGGAAGTTGTACTTACAGGAATGACCTCAGAGCGAGTTTGGCTCCTTGTTTTCTGTTTTGTTTTTTGGCTGTCTGTTTTGCTCATTTTTGTTTGTTTGTTTTTTGTTTTATTTTTTTTCTTTCTGTTTTCAATAATGTTTTTGTACTTGCTTTGTTTCTGTTATTTTATTGATTTTTTTAAGCTTTCTTGATTGTGTATGGGAAGAGTACATCAATAGGGAGTTTTTTTTTTTGTCATTTTGTGTGTTTGTATGATAGTCTGCATGTTTTAGGGGTTTTTTTGCATTTTTCTTTGTGTCTCTTTTCATTTGCTAGTTGGTACATCTGTCTGTTTTCCCTCTTACTCTTCTCTCTCTCCACCTTCCTCTTGACCATTCCCCTTCCTTTTCCCTTTCATTTTCTTTTTCTTACCTCATTTTGCTTTCAGGGAGCAAACCTATATCATCACTGCATGGACAGACTATAAGGCAATGGGAAGTGGGTTCCAGTTAGTGGATACTGGGATCTGCAGATAAATTCTAGATCACAGCTCCATCCTCAATTAAATCTCAAAACCGCAAAAAATACAGCCCCCAACCCACTGTCCAACTTCAGAATTGAACAAAGCCATAGGATCCACATAAGGAAGAATAGGAGATTGAGTAAACAGAAGTAAAAACAATCCCCCACCTTTGAACAACAGAATTAAAGAAGAGGAAAAAAAGTGGGGGGAGGGAATATCTACACAAATGAAAAAAAAAACCAAAAGAAGAATGTGGGTCTCACACAGACCCCTGGAAAGTCAGACACTGAGAATACAGACTTCAGAACACAAACGATGAAGAGCCCCCACAAAGACTGGTCTCAAACTACAAACCCATATATAAAGATATTAAGAGAGAGAATAAATAGAATTGAGAAAAGACAAGAGGAAAGAATGAAGGAGTTAATAACTGAGATAACTGTAGTAAAGAATACTGTAAATGAAATAAATAACAAACTGATAAGCACGGAAAGCAGAATTAGCCAAGCAGAAGAAAGAATCGCAGAGCTTAAGGATCAAAATATAGAACTAATCCAAACTGTCAATCCATAGAAGAGAAGCTTAAAAATACAGAACAAAACCTTCAGGATATGAGTGATTATTTCAAGAGGCTGAGGCTAAGAGTAATTAGACTTCCTGAGGCAGAAAGAGAGACAGAGACCACTCAGAACAAACATTCTATGAAATTACTCAAGAAAACTTCCCTCATCAGTGATGTGATCATTCAAACAAAGAGATTCAAAGAACCCCTGCAAGACAAAAATGAGAAGACCAACTCCTAGACACATAATAATTCATCTAAACAAAGTAGGTATAAAAAAATTCCTAAAGGCAGCAAGAGAAAAAGGTCAGACTACCTACCGGGGAAGACCAATTAGAATAGCAGCAGATTTACCTACAGAAACACTTCAGGCTAGGAGATCTTGGAGCCCAATCTTTAAAGTTCTCAAAGAAAATTTCAACCAAGAATCACCTACCCAGCTAAGTTAAGCATCATCAGTGATGGAGGAAAATCTTTCCCAGACATTCAATCCCTAAGAACTTATGTTGCCTCCAGACCAGCTCTATAAAAAACACTTAAGAAAGTATTAACCACAGAAGAAAGGAAAAAATAACAATGTTCTTCACAAGAGTGCAGGAAAAAGATTGAAAACACACATGAATCAACTCAAAAATCAAAAGAAAGACAACAAACAAACAGCAACTCTGTAAGAACCTCATGACAGGGATAAACTCTTACATTTCAATAATTAGCCTGAATGTGAATGGACTAATGCACCACTGAAAAGACATAGAATGGCAAATTGGGTAAAATATCATGAGGCTACAATATATTGTCTCCAAAAGATTCACTTCACCAGAAAGGACACTCACAGACTCAAAGCAAGAGGATGGGAAATAAAATTTTAGGTGAACGGAACACAAAAGAAAGCAGGAGTCATGATCTTAATATTAGACAAAAATCCTTTAAGCTATCAAAAATTTAAAAAGATACAGAAGGTCACTACATAATGATAAAAAGTTCAATCCATCAACAAGAAATATCCATCTTAAACATATATGCACCCACCAACTTTCATAAAGCAGCTTCCAGGCAAACTTAAAAAAGGTATTAACTCTAGCACTATCATAGCTGGGGAGTTTAATGCCCAACTCACAACCCTAGACAGATCATCAAGACAAAAAATCAGGAAGAAGATATGGAGCCTCAACGTGACTCGACCAAATGAACTTAATTGATACCTACAGAACACTCTATCCCAAAACCACAGAATATACATTCTACTCATCACCACATGGAATGTACTCTAAGATAGACCACATCCTCGGCTATAAGTCATGCATAAACAAATTTCATAAGATTGAAATTCTGCCATGCACCTTCTCAGACTACAATGGAATAAAAATAAATATTAACACCAACAAAGTTCCCCCAAAACCCACAAAGACATAGACACTAAATAGCATGATGTTAAGCAACTCCTGAGTCAAATGGAAATCAAAACAGAGATTAAAAATACCTGGAAACAAATGAAAATGAAGAAACATCTTACCAAAATCTCTGGGATGCCATGAAAACAGTAATATGAGGGGAATTCATATTGCTACAAACACACATGAAGATGCATTTGTAGCAATATGAATTCCCCTCAGACCACAAGTTAACAGCCTAACAAGTCACCTAAGGAAGCTGGAAAAGAAAGCCACCAAAACCCTAACTTCAGCAGAAGAATCCAGATCACCAAAATAAAAATTCAAATCCAGGATACAGAAGACAAAAAGATAATACATAATCAATGGGAAAAAAGCTGGTTCTTTGAAAGGATAAACAAGATTGATGGTCCCCTAGTTAGACTGACCAAGAAAAAGAGAGAAAAAGCCCAAATAAACACAAAAGATGAAGTCACATCTGACCCTGAAGAAATACAAAAGATTATCAGAGACTACTGTGTATACACTTGTATGGAAACAAACTTGAAAACCTAAATGAAATGGTGGACATTCTGAAATCACACAACCTTCCCAGGTTGAAAGAAGAAGAAATGGAGACCCTAAATAGATCAATAAAAATCCAGGAAATTGACTATGTCATAAGAAAACTACCTACAAAAAAAATCTCTGGACCAGATGGTTTTCCAGGAGAATTTTACAAAATATGCAAGGAGGAACTTATATCAATCCTATTGAAAGTATTCCAGGCATTGAGAAAGATGGAACTCTCCCCAAATCATTTCATGAAGTTAGCATCACATTGATACCTAAACCAGATAAAGAGAACTACAGGTCAATATCCTTGATGAACATAGATGCTAAAATTTTCAATAAGACCCCAGTAAACCAGATTCAACAACACATCTAAAAAATCATCCACCACAATCAAATAGGCTTCATCCCCAGGATGAGGGCTGTTTCAACATTCGTAAGACCATAAATGTAATTAAATACATCAACAGATGTAAAAACAAAAACTATATGATTATATCATTACACATGGAAAAATCTTTTGATAAAATCCAGCACCCCTTTTTGATAAAAACCCTCGAACATCTAGGCATAGATGGAACATACCTCCAAATAGTAAGGTTCATCTATGAGAAACCCACAGCCAACATACTGCTAAACAGACAGAAATTGGAAAAATTTTCCCTGAAAGCTGGAACAAGACAAGGATGTCCACTCTCATTCCTCCTATTCAATATAGTATTGGAAGTACTAGCTAGAGCAATGAGACAAGAGGAGCTATGGGTATCCAAACAGGAAAAGAAGAAGTCAAGTTATCCCTCTTTGCAAATGACATGAATCCATACCTTTAAAACCCAAGAGAATCTGTATAAAACCTCCTTGCACTGATAAAGAACTTTGGCAAAGTCTCAGGGTTTAAAAAAATTATGCAAAAGACAATCGCATTCCTATACACCAATAATAAGCAAACAGGAACCCAAATAGAAAGCACAATCCCATTCACAATAGCCACAAAGAAAGAAAGAAAGAAAGAAAGAAAGAAAGAAAGAAAGAAAGAAAGAAAGAAAGAAAGAAAGACCTTGGCATCTTCCTAAATAGAAAGCACAATCCCATTCACAATAGCCACAAAGAAAGAAAGAAAGAAAGAAAGAAAGAAAGAAAGAAAGAAAGAAAGAAAGAAAGAAAGAAAGAAAGAAAGACCTTGGCATCTTCCTAACCAGAGAAGTGAAAGGCCTTTAGAACAAAAACTACAAAACACTGCTCAAAGAAATCAAAGATGACACAAACAAATGGAAAATATTCCATGCTCATGGATTGGAAGAATCAACATTGCTAAAATGTCCATCCTACCCAAGGCAATTTACAGATTTAATGCACTACCCATTCAATTACCAGCAGTGCTCATCTCAGACCTGAAAACAAAATACAGGAATTCATGGAAACATAAACAACCACTAGTAGCCAAAACAATCCTCAGCCAAATTAAAAAAAAAAAAAAGCGGGGGTATCACACTCCCAGACTTTAGACTTTATTATAAGCTACAATAATCAAAACAGCCTAGTATTGGTACAAGAACAGGCATATAGACCAATGGAACAGGATAGAGATTCTGGAAGCAAAACCTCAGCTTCTCAACCAACTTATCCTTGAGAAAGCCTCCACCACCAACCACTGGGGAGAGGAGAACCTATTCAGTAAATGGTACTGGCTGATCACATGCAGAAGATTAAAACAAGACCCCTTCCTATCCCCATACATAAAAATCAACTCTAAATGGGTCAAAGATCTAAACGTAAGACCTCATACTATAAGAATCATAGAAAATGCAAGAGACACCCTTATGGAAATTGGAACTGGCAACCAATTCCTGATCAAAACCCCAAGTGCTCATGTCATAAGAGATAAGATAGACACATGGGACCTCATCAAATTGACAAGCTTCTGCAAAGCCAAATTAATCATCAAGAGAGTAGGGAGACAGCCCAGGGACTGGGAAAAAATATTTGCTGTCTGTATATCTGACAAAGGCCTAACATCTAGATATACAAGGAATTCAAACATGCCAAAGAGAAAAAAACAAACAGCCCCATTACAAAGTGGGCAAAAGAGCCGGGCTCGGTGGCTCAGCCTATAATCCCGTGCCTTTGGGAGGCTGAGGTGAATGGATTGCCTGAGCCCGCTGGTTCGAGACCCGCCTGGGCAGCAAGACCTCATCTCTACAATAAATAAAAAAAAATCAGCCAGGCATGGTAGCGCATGCCTGTAATTCCGGCTACTTGGAAGGCTGAGGCGGAAGGATCGCCAGAGCCCAGCAGGTCGAGGCTGCGGTGGCCGGGAGCGGCCACTGCACTCCAGTGTGGGCGACAGAGTGAGACTCCAACTCAAAAAAAAAAAAAGTGGGCAAAAGATATGAATAGGCACTTCTCAACTGAAGAAGTTACATGGAAAAATGCTCAACCTCTCTAGTCAACAAAGAAGCACAAATTAAAACCACACTGAGATACCACCTAACTCCCATCAGAATGACCATCATCAATAACTCAAAAAACAACAAATGCTGGAGAGGATGTAGGGAAAAGGGAATATTTCTACGCTGTTGGTGGGTGTGTAAACTAGTAAAACCTCTGTGGAAAACAGTTTGGCGATTCCTAAATGATCTAAAAATTGACCTTCCATACGACACCGCAATCCCCCTATTGGGAATATACCCAGGGGATCTCAAATCACTCTAAGAAAAAGATACCTGCACATGCTTGTTTATTGCAACATTGTTCACAATAACGAAAACAAGGAGCCAACCATGCTGCCTATCGAAAGAGGACTGGATTTTAAAAATGTGGTACATATACATAATGGAATATTATGCAGCCATAAAGAAGGACAAAGTTATACTACACAGCAACTTGGATGGATTTGGAGTCTCTAATACTGAGTGATCTATCACAGAAACAAAGAACTGAATATCACTTGTTCTCACGCATAAGTGGACTTTGAACAATTATGGTAATACTATAAGATAAGGATTGTCAGTAGTGGGGAATTACTGAGGGGCAGGGAGTGGTACTGGCAGTAGTGGGATTCTGCCAGGGGAGGAGGGGCACACCTCATCAACAAGGGTACCTACATAATGAACATTTGTATACTTAACCCTGAATTGTATCTCAACCTTTAAAATTAAAAATTTTAAAAAAAGAAAACCAGGTGTACTTACATAAAATAAAATAGACGTTGTCTAAACCTTTAAAAAGAGACAAAGAGGGTCATCATATAATGATAAACAATATAACAAGAGAATATAACAAATGTGTATAGTAAATATTACTAGATATAAAAGAAGACATAGGCTGCAATACAATAATAGTAATGGAGTTCAACACCTCACTTTCGGCAATGGACAGAACATTTATACAGAAAATCAACAAGAAACACTGGGATTAAACTATACTCTAGATGAAACAGGACCTAGAGGACATTTACAGAACATTTCATCCAACTGCTGCAGAAAACACATTCCTCTGATCAACACAGAAATATTTTCCAGGATAGACCACATGTTAGGTCACAAAACAAGTCTCAGCAAATTTAAAAGAACTGAATTCATATTGAGTGTCTTTTCTGATCATGATGGAATAAAACTGGAAATCAATAACGAGAAACTATGGAAACTGTGCAAATATGTGGAAATTAAGCAATATGCTCATGAATGACCAATAGATAAAGGAAGAAATAAAGAAGGAAAGTACAAAAATGTTTTTTAAAAAAATGGGAATGGAAATACAACCCACCAAAACCTATGGGGTACAGCAAAAGCAGTCCTAAGAGAAAATTTTATGGCAATAAGTGCCTACATCAAAAAAGAGAAAGGCTCAGATAAACAGCTTAACAGTGCCATTCAAGGAACTAAAAAAAGCAAGAGCAAACATAATCCAAAACTAGGAGGAGGAAAGACATAATAAATATCAGAGCAGAAATATGTGAAATTAAGACTAAAAAGGCAATAAAACAAAAAACATTTTTAAAAGGTAAACAAAACAACAAACCCTTCACAGACTAAGAAAAAATGAAGGGAGAGAAACGCAGATAAATAAAATCAAAGACAAAAAAGAAAACTCTGCAACACTACAACCACAGAAATTCAAAGAACCAGTAGAGGCCTCTATGAGCATCATATGCAAACAAATTGAGGACCTAGGGAAATGGATACATTTCTTGATACATGCAGCACACCAAGTTTGAATCATGAAGAAATAGACACCTGGCCAGGCATGGAGGCTTATGCCTGTAATCCCAGCACTTTGGGAGGCTAAAACAAGATGATTGCTTGAGCCCACGAATTCCAGAATATCCTTGGATATCTCCTCTCTAAAACAAATAAAATGAAATAGAAAACATGAACAGACCATTAACAAGTAACGAGATTGAAGCAATAATAAAAAGTCCACCTTCAAAGAAAAGCCAGAGACCTGATTGGTTCACTGCTAGATCCTGTCAAACATGTAGCTAAGAACTAATACCAATTCTACTCAAACTATTCCAAAAAATTGAATAGCAAGGAATACTTTCAAACTCATTTCAGAGGACTATCATTACCCTGATACCAAGACCAGGCAAGGACACAATAACAACAAAACTATAGGCCAATATCCCTAATGAACATAGGTGCAAAAATCTTTAATAGGATACTAGAAAACCAAATTCTATAACTTATTAAAAATATTATTCACTATGATCAAATGGGATT
Source organism: Carlito syrichta (assembly GCF_000164805.1). NCBI lineage: Eukaryota > Metazoa > Chordata > Mammalia > Primates > Tarsiidae > Carlito > Carlito syrichta. The sequence continues at coordinate 161,385 of NW_007245005.1, forward strand.
CATTCCAAGGTTGCAAGGATGTTTCAACATATCCAAATTAAAATTATGATACATCACACGAACAGAATCAATATGATCATTTCAATAGATGCTGCAAAATCATTCAATAAAACTCAACATCTCTTCATGATAAAAACTTTCAACAAATTAGTTATAGACAAAAAGTTTATCAACATAAGAGAGGCAATATGACACACAATATCATACTGAGCCGCCACAATTAATATCATACTGAACAGCTTTTTCATTAAGATCTGGAACAAGACAAGGATGCCCAGCTCCAACAATTCTAAAACAGAGTACTGGAAGCCCAGCCAGAACAATTAGACAAGATAAAGAAATGAAGAACATCCAAACTGGAAAAGAAAAAAAGTCACATTACCTTTATTTGCAGACAACATGATCTTGTATTTAGAAAAACCTATAGACGCCACCAGAAAACTGTAAGAATTAATCAACAAATTCAGTAAAGTTGCAGAATACAAAATCAACACACAAACTAAACAGCATTTATATATATTATAACAATGATCAATCTAAAAAAGAAATCGATCCCACTTATAATAACTACAAAAATATAAATACCCAAGGATAAATTTAGTCAAAGAAACAAAACATATCTACAAGGAAAACTACAAAACACTGATGAAATGAATGAAGGATCACACACACACAAAATGAAAAGATATCCCATGCTCATGGACTGAAATAATTAATATGTTTCTTAATCATTACTATACTGCCCAAAGCAATCTATAGATTTAATGCAATCCCTATTAATATACCAATGACATTCTTCATAGAAACAGGAAAAACAATTCTAACATTTGTACAGAACCAATAACATTCTTCACAGAAGCAAGAAAAGCAATTCTAAAATTTGTAGAGAACCACAAAAGACCCCAAATAGCTAAAGCCACCCTAGGCAAAAAGAACACAACTTGAGACACCACACTAATTTCAAATTATATGACAAAGCTATAGTAACAAAAACAGAATGATATTGGCACAAAAGCTAACATATAGACCAATGGAACAGAATAGAGCATCCAGAAAAAAATTCCATGCACTTACAGCCAACTCATTTTTGGCAAAAATTTCAAGACCATGCATCTCTCTAATAAATGATGCTGGGAAAACTGTGTATCCATATGCAGAACAATGAAGCCACATCCTCCTCTTTCTCCATATACAAAAATCAACTCAAAATGGATTAAAGATGCAAATGTCAAATCTGAAACTGTGGAACTAATAAAAGACAACTTTTGGGAATGTTCCAGGACTTTGATCTGAGCAAAGATGTATTTGAGTATGACCTTAAAAGCACAGGCAATGAAAGCAAAAATAGACAAACGAGAGTATATTAAACTAAAAAGCTTCTACACAACAAGAGAAACAATCAACAGAGTTAAGAGACAACTTACAGAATGAGAGAAAAATACTTGTAAGATGATCATCTGATAAGGGATTAATAACTAGAATATGTACAGAATTCAAACTCAACAGAAAATAATAATAATTCAATTTTAAAATGGGCAACAGACCTGGACAGAAATTTCTAAAAAGAGGACATAAAAATGACCAAGCAGTATATGAATCCATGCTCAACATCACTAATCATCAGGGAAATTCAAATCAAAACCGCAATAAGATATCATCTCACCCCAGGTAAAATGGCTATTATCAAAAAGAAAAATATAGCAAATGCTGGTGAGGATGCAGAGAAAAAGGACAATTCATACATTGTTGGTGGGAAAGCAAAGTGGTAAAACCTCCAAGGAAAGCAGTATGGGGATTTATTTAAAAGCTAAAACTAGCTGGGCTCGGTGGCTCAGCCTGTAATCCCGCGCCTTTGGGAGGCTGAGGTGAGTGGATTGCCTGAGACCATGGGTTCGAGACCCGCCTGGGCAGCGAGACCTCATCTCTACAATAAATCAAAAAAAAATCAGCCGGGCGTCATAGCGCCTGCCTGTAATTCCAGCTACTCTTGGAAGGCTGAGGCGGAAGGATCGCCGGAGCCCAACGGGTCAAGGCTGCGGTGGCTGGGAGCAGCCACTGCACTCCAGTCTGGGCGACAGAGTGAGACTCCAACTCAAATAAATAAATAAATAAATAAAGCTAAAACTAGAACTATTACCTGATCTAGCAGTGTTACCACTGGATATATATCCAAAAGGAAGGAAGTCAGTTCATCGAAGAGATAGCTGCATGTCATGTTTATTGCAACATGGTTCACAGTAGCTAACATGTGGAATCAACCTAGGTGTTCAACAGCAGAAGAATGGATAAAGCAAATGTGTTAGATATGCACATGATAATACTAGTCAGTCATAAGAAAAAAATGAAATCCAGTTATTTGTGGCCACATGGATTGTCCCGAAGATCATTATGTTAAGTGAAATAAGTCAGGTACAGAAAGACAACTATCAAGTGCTCTCACTCTCACATGTGAGAGCTAAAAAACTGGGTCTCATGGAGGTAGAGGGGAGGATGATGGTAACCAGGGGCCAGGAAGGGAAGGAGAGGGTAGAGAGGTCAATTGATTGTGGGGCATAAAATACCGGTAGAAGAAATGAGTTCTGTATTCTATAGCACAGTAGAGAAAATACACTTAATAATTTATTGTTTGTGTCAACATAGCTAGAAGAGAACTGTAATGCTCCCAATACAAATAAAAGATAAATGTTTGGGATGATGGATTTTCCAATTTCCTTGTTTTGATCATCATACATTTTATACAGGTATCAAAATATCACATATATCCCCAAAACATGTGGAACTATTTTAAACAATAAAAATTAAGTCATCCAATCTATAAACATGGGGTGTCTTTCCATTTATTTAGGTTTTCTTTAATTTCTTTCGGCCATGCTTTGCTGTTTTCATAACACAAATCTTTTGCCTCTTTAGTTGAATCTATTCCTAGGTATTTTATTGTTTTGAATGCTATTGTAAATACAATTGTTTTCTAAATTTCCCTTTCAGATTATTTGTTTCTGGTGTATAGAAACACAATTGAGTTTTGTGGGTCGCTTTTGTATTCTGTAATTTTGATGAAACCTCCATTTTTTTTAATTACAGAAAAATAAGTTATTAGAGGAGGAAAGAGAATTGCGTGTTCCCTAGGCAAGTATTATCATATGTATATGTGAACGTGTATATGACATGCAATATTAAATATACTTACTATATATTTTTAAGTAACTATAATTTGTTTCTGAAGTCATATTAAAAGAAAATAATTACATTTTTTAATGGGAAAGATAATATGCAGACTTCTGTCCCACCTCAGGATAACAAAGTAATTTTTATAGATAGAAAAATTAAATCCATTGAAAAACAAAACCAATTTATGTAAATGATTAAAAAAAAAAACCATTTACAAGTAAATAGCACACGAGAGGAACTGCAACTGAGTTCTGTTGTCCTAATACCTTTTTCCTCTTTCTACACCTTTTTTGTCAGAATCAACCTTTTGGCAGTTCATAGTTTCCCATAGTCAAATGTCCTTTAAATGTAAGGTAAGAAGGGGGACTCAAACAAAATCAGAATTATCTTTTGCAGGGTGGACCCCTTGGAGCGTAGGCTTCCTCCACTAGGTAAGTGTTCTAGGAACCCATCAGCATCGGTACCTGCTAGCATTGTTGTGCTGTGAGAGGCTGCATTCGGCTTCAGTGACAAATGGCATGGCCCTGCGCCCCATACTCCGTATTCACCCGATCTTGCCCCAAGCAACTTTTTTGTTTCCCTGAATGAAAAAAGGCCTCAAAGTAAAAAACTTTGCCAGTGTGGAAGAGGTAAAACAAAAAATGGCAGAAACACTAAAAGGCATCAAAATGGACGAGTTCAAAAACTGTTTTGAGCGGTGGAAAAGCATTTTGATAGGTGTATTGCATCCAACAGAGAGAACTTTGAAGGTGAGTGACATGTAAACATGTAAGAATACACAATTTTTAATAAGCAAATTTCATTTGGGGGGGTCCTTTCTCATATAGCAGAGAAGGGAACACTTGGGCACATCAGAGGCTTAACACCACCATGCTTTGAGAGCTGCAGGACAAAGTGATGTCCCCAGTATAGGGGTTTAGAGGGGCCACTTGTGTGACCCTGGCAAGGCTGGTGCCCATCTAGCAGACCACCCGAGGTCTACTCACACATGCACCTGACTCCACCCGTGTGACATCCTCTACTAAAGCTATCCCATTGGGGCACTTGGGGAGTGTCTTTGCTGGAAGCCGTGATGTCAAAAGACCACAGCTTATGATGCATTTGGTGTGTTTTGGGATGAAAAGGCATGGCATGGCAAAAACTACATCTAAAAGGGGCAAAAGTTTTCAGTGTCATCATGACTAAGAAATATGATCTGAAAGCATCCATGCAGCAAGCCTGCAAGCACAGGGTCCTGCTACAGCTCCTAGGAGTGGTCAGACCCCCTTGGCATGGACGAAGTAGGTTGGCTGCCAGGGATTCAAGCCCACCCCACAGAGAAGCCTTGAAGACATACAGAGCAGAGGGCCATCTGGGCAAGGCAGAAGTGGCCACCCCTGAACTGCACAGGGTGACAGGGAGCAGGGTGACGGCCAGGCAAAAACGTCCATGGGGTCTGCAAAACCAGTGTCCCCAGCTGAGTTGACAGCCAGCTGCTCCCGTCCCTGCCCACAAGTTCTGTCAAGTTCAATTCCCGGGAACAGGGCCGACCCCTTGGCAAGGCAAGGGGAGTGTCACAAGAGATGACTCCAGGTATCTCCGCACCTCCACGGGATCACTAGGGTGGTGGTTCCACAGGTATTTGTATAAGAGGGAGGAAAGGATCAGCAGGGATGCCTGCCCTGGGCTGAAGGCCTGGTCTGCATTTTCTCAGTCTTGGGTAGAATCCCCCAACATAGGGATCCTTGTCTCTATTACACATGTAGCTCACCTGGCCATGGCCACAGAGCTGTTGAGGGGCAGTGCCTGGATCTCTCCAAGCACATGCACCACTCTGCTCTGTGGCCAAAAACCTCACTTTGTGAAACTCAGACTAATTAAGCAAAATCTGCCTGAGATTTTGAAACCCACAGAAACCCCTCCCTCTGGCCATGTAGCCTATAGGTGGGAGACTCAGCAGCCAGTGTGATGGTCAAGGTTATGATTCTATTCTGGAAAGTTCTCTTCTCCCAGCAGTCACAGATCCCAAGTCCAGTTACTCGGGAACGAGGACATTGTTTTTCCATCAGCCACCTCAGTCTACATGATCAAGGTGTGCCTGCCCCAGGGGTAAGCTAGTTGGTTCCTTGATCCTTACACAGCAGGGCTCTGCACACTGGACTGTGCTGACCCTCCCATGGGCACAGTCTCCAGCCTCTTCTACAGCAAAGGCTCGATAGCAACCAGCCAGAGCCCTGACATAGAGTGAGAGGAGTACGGAGCAGTCCTCTCCCATACCTTCATGTCCAAGGACACCTTACTCCCAGTGGGGTCACAAAGATGCTGCACCTCAGTCCTTGGAGAAGAGGGTTCTGATGTGACTGCATCCATTGACAGGAGAGGGACAGTCGATCAGAAAACCTCTACTTTCCAACAAATGACCAAAACAACCTGAACGGATGAGAAATAACACTCATTTTAATACCTGACTTCTACATATCATTAGCCACATAATATGTACTTTTTGTTTCATGAGTAAAATGTAATGCAAGCTTCCTCCAATGGCCATCCATAGTCCAGAATCACGTCCCTCATGATCTTGTTTCTAAACTTTTAATTCACACATGCAGGTCTAGCTCTTTCCTCCACATGATGAAGCCAAATGGGCCCATCCCACAGTCTAAGTGGAGCCAGGGCCTTTGGTTCACAGCCTTCGCCTCACATGGCCTTTACTGTGTCGTCGCATTGCTTCACCCTCTGACTCACTTTAGCACACTTCAGCCAGGCAGATTGTTTTTCTTCAGTCTCCCTCTGTCTCCTCGACTTTTGGTCTATCTCTCTTTCTGTCTCCCTCCTCTCTCTCCCTCTCTCCCTGTTTGTCCCTCTCTGCCTCTCTTCCTTCCTCCCTCTCTCTTCCCTCCTCCCTCTCTCCCTCTTTATCTCCCCCTACTCCCTCTACACTCTATCTCCCCTCTCCTTTCCTCTCCACCTGCCTTCCCCTCTATCCCTCCCTCCTTCCCTCTCTATCCCCTTCCCTCCCTCTCTCTCCCCCTTTCTCTCCCTCTCACTTACTCTCCTTCCCTCCCTCTCTCCCCCTGCCTCCTCCTCCCTCCCTCTCTTTCCTTCCCATCCTCCCTCTCTCCCTCCCTTCCTCTCCCCTCTGCCTCCCCCTCTTCCCCCCCATGTGTTCTCCCTATGTTTGATTCCACCATAACACTCAGAAATCCCCACACAGGTGGGAAACTGCTGAGGCAGGCAACCCAGAAGCTCCCCTGCAGTGCCCCCACCCCACCCCCCATCCACATTGGGATGTGTCCTTCACCCTTCGGCCCCCTTCCCCCCATTGTTCTCTACCCCTTTCCCCTCAGATTCTGGAGAGAAGTGAATGAGATCAGCACTGCTGTGTTAGGGAGAGGGTCCCCTGTGTCGCTGCTTTTTTGAACCATTTTTCCATCACGTTTGCCAAAATCCCTGACAAGGCTGTTCCCTGTCCAGAATGAGGAGCACCGCAGGGGTGAACTGCTGAATGCTCCTTTCACATACAAGCCTGGTGGCTCAGCAGAAGTCACTCCTGTATGAGAGAGACCAAGCCTTCCTCCGCAGGGACCCTTCAGTCTGCACTCTGTCCAGAATGGGGATGAGAGGACCCCGCACCAAGCCAGGTTTGTTCATGGCACAGGAAGCAAAATGCCAATTCTTCCTCTTCAGATGTTCTCCCTTCCCCCAGTAGAAACCCTGCTGATTCTTCTTAAAAAAGGGAGAGAGATCTGTTGATAGAAAACCTTTTTATAATTTATTTCCTGTTTTTAATCTTTAAAGTATAAAAATGAGGCTCTAGCTAAATGCAGGGTTTCAGTGGTGAAATTTTGACCATGTGAACAATAAATAAATATTTACATTCTTTGGCAAAACACATGAAGTTTTTCATCAACCTATATTAGAAATTTGTTAAAAAAAATAAATAATTTACAAAAAATATGGTACATTCTAAATATTCACATCATCATCCCACACGGCCGCACGGCTAACCCACAACACAGACACAGAAAGCCTACACGCTCATGACGGTGGACACATTTAATGAAGTCTCCTGACCCTGCTCTGGTCTTGGGAACACAGCTCCACACAAAAAAGTAAGAAGTCCACAAAATGAAACTAAGAAGAAAAATCAACCTCAAAGGAAGCAACAAAAATATTTTATCAGCACAAAATGTGTAAATTAAGACAAAAGTTATATATCCTTCCTATTTGACATAGAAATGTGATTACTATGACAGAAAGGGGAGAAAGGTTTGCCCTTTATCAGACAGACAAAGGGCACACCTTTGTTAAGAGGTTCCCTACTAAACCTCTGTTGTGGAGTGGAACGAACTACCATTTCCTGCAGAAAGATCATGCTACTTAAAGCAAAAAAAAAAAAAAAAAAAATCAAACTTGTGTATATGACTGTATGACTGATTACTGGGTGTGTCTAGCAAGACTAAATGCCGATTCATCTTCAGCATTCAAATAAAGATAATTCTACATACAGCAGATAGATAACACTAACAAATATTGAGTTAAAATCACTGACAACACTATATATTAAGGTTCCATTATAAATTCTTCATTATTATTTATGCCTCTATTACTTTTTACAGCATGTTGCACCAGACAACCACACATTAAAAGCTTCATATTTCCCAGGCAGGTCTTTTGCTGTAACTGTATCTTTATGTTATTATATACTTGTCTCATGTTTGTTTCTAGACATTACACAACATACGTGTTACTTGGCATATTTAAAATAAGTTATTGGTGAATGGAGCTGCATTCTATGATCATTTAATAAATATTAACAAAACATTTATAACTGGAACCTTAATGAGATATATTATCCAATCCGATCAAAGCAACCTTTCTACAGTTACCAAAGCCAAGAACAGGATACAGACACCAACGTTGCATTATCTGAGTTGTCTGTCTGCTTGTCTATCCTCCAGTAGCAGAGATTAAGAGACAAGGTCAAGCTAAATTCTGGGGATCAGGATGCAAAATAAAGGCATGGCTGGCCAGGAGTTCTCTCTACGCTGCAGCTCAGAAACCAAGGGACACAAAAGTACTCTGCCCTGTTGGAATTTCCTTAAACAAGGGTGGTCAAATCCACATCTGGAACCACATCACAGCCATTTTGCAAAAATGTTCGTTCTTTGATAAAACTCTGATTCTCCCTGGAATAGAAGGGCTATCGCTGCAGGACAGGAGGAGAACAGGGGAAAGGCTATCACTTTTCTGTATGATTTTTTTCCCTGTTCCAACAAGTAGACTGATGCCTTACATCATTTGATGGGGGCCACCCTCTCACATGACTGCATCTCCTTGCCTCCTCACACGGCATGACTCCACGTTTGAGTTGGCCCTGCTTTGTAACCAGCTAATGGGATTTGTGTATTAGTGCTGGGCAGCTCTGATCCAAGAATAGTGACAACTTTAAGCATCAGGAGTAGTTTAGCAATATTTTTCATGCTTAATTTATGATGATGTCTTATGAACAATATTCCCTTCAACTCCATATACACATAAATACAATAAGTAATTACATTTCATATGTAAACGTCATTCTTTTTAAACAAACAAGAAAAAGCAAGGCGATGTCATGCCTGATGTTCCCTCCACAGAAAGTCTCACACATCATCACACTGGTTCCTCTAGCAGGTCAGACGTTCATCTTAGGATTCTATTGATATTTCTCCTCTGAAGGCACTTGGGTTTGGGGTTGATGACAGGAGGTGAAGAACCATGAGAGTTAAGGTCAAGGGACAAGAGGTGCTGCTGAAGAGAGAAGCTGCAAGGACCACGATGAACTGAGAAGTCTCAGGACCACAGCATGTACAAGGCATAGTTGTAATGCAGAAGATCTCACTTAGACATCTAAAGAAAGGCAACAGACAGAATTAGGAGGACTGGATCAGAAGTTTTGTTTTACCTGTAACTTAAAATCCCATTATTTTAGTTTAAAATGACATCTACAGTAGGGATGGATGGATGAATGGATGGATGGATGAATAGGTGGATAGATGAATAGGTGGATGGATGAATAGTGGGTGGGTGGATGGATGGATGGATGGATGGACAGATGGATGGATGAGTGGATGGATGTGTAGGTGGGTGGGTGAATGAGATAGATGGGTGAGTGAATGATGAATGGGTGGCTGGGTAGATGGATGGACAGGTGCTTGAGTGGATGAATGAATGTATGGATGGAGTGGAAGATTGAAGGGATGGGTGGATGGATAAATAGATAGAAGGGTGGGTAGATGGATGAATGGATAGATGGGTGGATGTGTGGGTGGATGGGTAGGTGTGTGGGTGGGTGAATGGATGAATGGACAGGTGGATGTATGGCTGGACAGGTGGATGGATGGGTGGATCAGTAGATAGATGAATGGATGGATGAGTGATGGGTAAATGGATGGATGGATGAATGGGTGGGTGGGTGGGGTAATGGATGGATGGATGAATGGGTGAGTGGGTGAGTGGGGGGGTGGATGGATGGATGGATGGATGGGTGGATGGTGGATAGATGCATTGATAGATGGATGGATGGACGGATGGATGATTGAATGAATGGGCAGAGTGGATAGATGGAGGATGGGTGCATAGGTGAACAGGTGGGTGGGTAGATGATTAGACAGGTGGGTGAGTGTATTGATGAATGGGTGTGTGGGTGGATGGGTGGGAGGGTGGATGGGTAGGTGGGTGGGTGGATGGGTGGATGGATGGATAGATGGGTGAATGTGTGGGTGGATGGATGGATGTGAGTTGGTGGATGGATGGATGGATAGGTGAATGAATGGACAGGTGGATGGATGGGTAGATAAATGAATAGATAGGTGGATGAATGGATGATGGATAAACAGATGGATGAATAGGTGGGTGGATGGACAGATGGATGGATAGATGCGTGGGTGGGTAGGAGAGTGGATAGGTGGGTGGTGGATAGATGGATGGATAGATGGATAGATAGGTGGGTGGATGAATGAATGGATGGATGGATGGATGGATAGGTAGGTGGGTGAATAGGTGGATGGGTGGGTGGGTGGATGGATGGATGGATGGATGAATAGGTGGATGGAAGGATAGATATGTAGATGAATGGATGGATGGATAGGTGGATGGAAGGATGAATGGGTGAATGGATGGATGGATAAGGAGGGAGGGAGGGAGGGATGGATGAACGGATGGACAGATGGATGGATGGATGAATGGACAGATGGACAGATGGATGGATGGATGGATGGATAGGGGGAAGGCTGAATGGATGGATGGTTGGATGGATGATCAAACGGAAGGACAGACAGACGGATGAATGAATGTATAGATGGATGGACAGGCAGACAGATGGATGGGCTGATGGGTGAATGGATAGGTGGATGGAAGGATGGCTGTGTGGATGGATGGATGGATGGATGGATGGATGGATGGATGGATGGATGGATGGATGAATGGATTTATGGATGAGAGGGTGGGTGAGTATGTAAATGAATGGATGGGTGGGTGGGTGAGTATGTAAATGGATGGATGGGTGGGTGGGTGGATGGATGGATGGGTGGATGGATGAATGGATGGTGGGTGGATGGATAGATGGATGGATGGGTGGATGGGTGGGTGTGTGGATGGATGGATGGGTGGGTGGATGGATAGATGGATGGATGGGTGGATAAATGGATGGGTGGATGAGATGGATGGGTGAATGGAAAGATGGATAGATGGGAAGGTAAATGGAAGGAATATATTTAATATATTAAATGTCTCAAAAGGCAACATAACATAAAGAAAACTTCACCAGAAGCAAGCAGAAAATCAAAGTTTTTGTCTTTCTTTCTTCTCTTTTCTTCACATGTGATATTTCAATGTGTGATTTTTGAGAAGCATCTGTGAACTTTCCTTACCTCATCTGTAGAAGAGGGATATTTTCATGCCCATCTCAAGGGATGGTAACTAAAGACAGACTTTCCTTCCTTCCTTCCTTCCTTCCTTCCTTCCTTCCTTCCTTCCTTCCTTCCATTTTTCAATTTTTGGTAAGGATAGCAATCTAAAATATCTTTAGGAGCCCAGAAGGAATAGAAAACCTAGGACACTCTAGGCTATAGTAAAATGGGTTGTGGTAGAGCCTGTGGATAACCAGAAAGTGTGTGTCCTACCAGAGGCACCCAAGTGCAATTTAAAACAAATAGCAACCTAATCTGACCAAACAAACCTCTGCTTGGAATGAGTAGACGCCCTCATGTGTGTTATTCTATGTTTCCTCATTGGGTTTATTGCCCTCATTCATGGCTTTTGTCAAAGGAAGTAAAATGTGTGTTCTTTTCCCATTCTGCCTGCCATAAGCCCTGTCCTGGAATCCTCTCACTCACCTCTGCATTCGTACTTGAGGTCCGAGAAATAGACCATTTCTTGAGAGAAAACAAACAGGCCCAGTCGCCCACCAGCGTAGGTTTGGTCATAGATAGGTCCTGAGTCTGCCATGACCTGTTTTCCTTCATGCACTAAAACTCTAAAAATAGTTATAGAAAAAATAAAGACAAATACATCATAAATACATAAATAAGAGAGAGAACATAAGCTCTGGGATCACGTTCACCAGAGGCTGGCAGTGGGCTCCATCCCCAGTGGTGGACATGGGGCCCTGGCCCTCTGCTCTGGCACCAGTCCTGCAGCACCAATCCGAAGCACGCCTTCCTCCTCATAACTCATACCATTGCCACAGCTGGTGAGTTCACTTACAGTCCCCAGGCAAGGGTTTTAGAGTAGGCTCCACCTTCAGAGCCAAAGAACACAAGGGGAGGGGTGGACGAGGGGTGTTTCCTGTGTACCCTCTGGGGGAGTCAGGCCACCTTTCCACTTCCTGGGAACCAGTGCCAGGTTCTCCCCACTCCACACTGCATTACAACCATGAGCTCACAACTCTGCTCCCCTCACTATGAGATTTGCATGGGGGCAGTGGCAGCTCTGCCCTCCCTGCCCTGAGAAGAGCTAGGTGCCTAAAACCCCCGACGTGGGAAAGGGATCACAAATGAATTAATGGGATTCTCCACACAGACATCGCAGCCACGCAGCCAGCCTGCTCCTCACCCACCCAGATCTACGTCCTCAAGTCAAGGACATGTACAATCCCGGCACCTGAAAAATTCCAGCCAGATCTTGGTTCTTGCTAACTTTACAAAACAAACCTAATTCCTAAGTTGTCCACATTCTGTTTTAATCAAAATCAGTTACAAATACTGTTAAGCCAAGGGAACAAAATGCTGTTGACTGATAGTGTGAAAGTTTTACTCAAATATGTGTTTTAAATTCAGCCATGTACAATGTCAGAATTAGACATGAACCTGTTCTCCAAGTGAAGCACATGCTAATTTTGCAAAGATACAGTTGTTTTTACTGCACTTTCTCTCTCATGCCTTGGGTACTAATTAGGAGAGGAGATGTCTATCATTCTCCAAGTTATTTTAAAAACAAGGCAAATTTTATTTTCTCCTTTTCAATGGGTTTTTTTTTTGATAAGTAATATATAGTAGAAAAAAGAGAAGGCATTTAAAGTTGGAGAACCCATGGGAAAAAATAGAATTCCCTTGGGCTTATTTCCAATCAATGTTCAGGCTGCATCTAACGGGAAGTCCCCTGGAAGATGTGCCCCTGGCAGCCTCACCTGATGTAACCCGTCTTGGGCCTGTGAGTCAGGTGCCACCGATAGGCCGTGTAGTCCTTCCAACCCACGTTCTTGGGGTCATGCCACAAGGTCCGCACCTGTGAAAAAGCACCACCCTTGAGTGCCATTGGCCTTGGGATCTCAGTTCCATAACACAAAGTGGGAAACAAAAGCACGACTTCGCAAATTAGCCCTTAAGGCTCGTGTTGCTGCCTCTCCCTCTCACACGTCTGTAGTGCCAATCTCCAGTGTGAATCAAATTCCTTGAATGGGAGCAGTGCAGTTCAGTTCTACGAGCACAGGCTCCTGACCCAGAGACTCCTGTGTTCATTTCTGAATCTTCTGCTTCCTTGATTTGGGTGGGACTTTGGGCAAAACTTTTTGATACTCCATTCTCCCTATCTCTAAAAGAGGGTAAATATATATTTAATTTGCAAAAGGTTTAACAATGGAGTTTATAAAAGTATCTGGCCTGGTGTCATTAGTCAATATAAGATTATTCAAATGATGGTGACTTGAGCTAAAATTAATAAAAACAAAAGTGGGGCATCTTTGGGGTGGCTAGGCCTGTCCTCCTGAAACACCAGAGCACAAAGAACACCAGAATGTGACTCGGTGACCATGGAGCCGTGTCCCCAACATGTCCTCACCTGCCCCTGCGTGTTTCCAGTGTGCCACAGCGCATTCCGCAGGTGCTCACCAGTGCCCGTGGTGGAATTCACCACCTTGAGGGACACACCCGAGTAGCCATAAGCCCGAGTGGGCTGGTCTTCCCAGTAGGTCTGAGTGACCTGCTTCCACATCACCACGTAGAAGCGGCTGCTCGACTGGTAGCCAAAGACAAAGCCTGCATAGTCATCATCCCGGTCAGTGTTGACATAAAACGTGCCACTGAAGTCCACAGACCCGAACTCGTCAAAACCTGCACAGAGTCGGAAGGCTGCATTAGAAACATGCTCGAAAAGAACTCCAGCTTGGCCCCACAACACTGGACAGCACATATGGAGGGTGGGCCCTCCCCTCCCTCCCCTCCCTCCTCTTCCTTCCACTAGGTTCTTCACCATGAGATTGATGAATTTAAGGGATATTTTTAGATCCAACTGAGAGCATTATGACAGAGTTTTTATCGTATGGTGCATGCAGTACTTTATAGACCAAAACCATACAAATTGTTTACTGACATTTCAATGACTTTGAGGGACAGATTCTTGCTTCCCCAAGTGTACCCATCAAGATGATTTAAGCAGACAGACGGGGGCATCCAAAAAGACCACCCTGCACCCCATCTACCAGGTCATAAAGAGAGAGCTATATCCTCTGTGGGCGTTGCCCCCACCCCCAGAATGCTGGCATCACAGGGCGTCTAGGAGGCTCACCTACAGCGATGCCAGGATCCGAGTTGGCCGTCTGCACCAACTCCTTGCCTTGGTGGCGAATGACCCAGTTGGGATCGATTTGGGTGGTCCCTTTGGGGTCCAAGGGGACCATCTGGAAGTTCCTGAAGTCGGTCTCGCTGATAGCATTGTTTTCAGGGCACACATCATCAATATCCGGGACGTTGTCATTGTCAAAATCATCTTTGCAAATATCACCCCTCCCATCACCTGTTCACAAAGAACAAGCATGAAAACAGAGAAGCAGCATGTGGCTGCGTTTGCTTTTCTGTCTGCAGAGGGCATGCATATCCACGATGAAGTGCCTTGTGGGGGGTTTTGGTTTACACTCTGCCATCTTCACAACATTGAATGCTCTTTTCACAACATTCTTGTGATAGACATTGCAGCCAAGGAGAGGAGAGAAAAAATTCCACAAGAGTCTTTTCTCACGTGGTTCTGAGCTCAGAGCTGGGGCATGAATAGCAAGACGAATTTCCAACTTTTTAAAAATAGTTTTCTGAACTTCTATCATTACTTGTCTTAATCATCTTTGCCTTTCGAAATCTGTTTGGCATTTAAAGAAGAACTCTCACACTAAGTGATTTTCCCTAGGGAGTCATGGACTTCCGTCATCTGGAGGCTTCTTGTCTGACATTTCCAAGAGGTTATGGAGGGTGGAGAGTGGTCAGGGGAGGGGGTGTGTGCATCCCTAGTGCAGACAGGGAGGTGACCATATGCTCATCACAGGTGCCCAGCCTGTCCAATCTACTGTGCTAGTGACAGAGATGACAGGCAGAAGACAATGTCTGTGTTAGTTTATTTTACTGCCTACTGTTATAGAAGGAGAAATAGATATGGAGTTGGATCAAATACTTTGAATATCCTGTCCCATCCCCATTCTCTAGGCTAGTTTTTTGTGATAACACACTCCAGCTACTGTGTGGCTGGCACATAGTCATATAAAGATGTTTTAAAATGTGAACACATTCTTTTGTGTGTCAGCAACCCCCGTCCACCGGCCTGCCCCCCACGGAGGAATTAGGGGGCTACACCCCTGTTCTTCCATCAGACTAAGCCTCCCGTTTGCTCCCAGGATTGCTTGGTGCTGCTCAGGGGTTCCCAGGAGCTGCCTCCCATCCCAGTGCCCCCCAAGTGCTTCTGAGTCATGTTGGCTCCTTGTCCTCACTTGCTGAGGATACATGTCTTGCTGAGAGCACCTACCTGCCAGGACCCACCCCATAGACACCGTCTCAGCCTGCGTGGGGAGCCATGGCTCAGCTGTGCTCCTTCTCATCATTTGGAGATGCTGGCACAGGGGACTTCAGCCATCTGTGGGTTTGCATCCCAGACCCTACTGGGCTGCAGTCCAAGCCAGTCACTGGGCAAAGCAGCTTCCTCCCGAACACTTCACGCTTTGGCCATTTTTGTTTGCTTTGCCCTTAAGAAACAAATCCTCCATCCCCTGCTGGCCTCATACACTGAATCCCTGATTTGTCCAGTGTTTATAGCCAGCATCTCTCTGTAATTGATCATCAAAGTTTTAAAAGCCACAGAGATGCCAAGGCTTCTCCTCACCCCAGACCTACACTCAGGCCAACCACGTGTGGATGACCTCAGAGCCACAGCCACCCAAACCAAGCAGGGCAGGCAGAAGGAAATGCGTATTCCACAGGCCCAGCACCGTGAATGTCCAAAGGACCTGCACTTCTCCCACCAGGAGCCTTGAGATGACGTCCAAATGTGTGTGCTCTGCCCCACGGGACTCTCACACAGCTCCCACATGCATGTGAAAGAGGCATCACCTACCATCGGAGTCCTCCTGGTCTGGGTTGAAAACCAGCCGGCAGTTGTCCCTGTCGTCGGGGATGCCGTCATTGTCATCATCAGCGTCACAGGCGTCACCCTTGCCGTCATTGTCGTGGTCAGCCTGGTTGGCATTGGAGATGTAGGGGCAGTTGTCCTGGTTGTTCTGGTGGCCGTCTTCATCAATATCCTCGTTGTTGTCACACTGGTCTCCGACCAAGTCATTGTCCACATCAGTCTGGGAGATCGGACGTGAGGAAACAGCACAGGGTCAGCGATGTGAGGAGGCAGAGAAGACACACAGAACGTGAGGTGGAAAGTCAACTTTCTCATCCTACAGCAGAAGTGGCTGGGGCCACGGAGAGGGACCTGCCTGCCTGAGGCCACTCCCCTACCTACAGCAGGACCAGGACTGGAGTTCAGGAACATGGTCCAGGGAACTCTCTATTCTGGACTGCAGGGATCCACTGTACCCAGGGAAGACCTTCATCTCTTCACTAGAAAACAATTAGCTCCCACATAATTAAATGTCTTTTCACAATATTTGCTGGATATATTCCTGGGTTACTTCAATATATTCTGTCCTCCCTGTCTCGCCCAGAATCAAACCTGGACCAGAAGCCAAATCCTGTGTTTGTCTCAGGGAAACATGGAGAGGGCCACAGCAGAGACACAGATGGTGAGATGGAGGCATCACACATCTGAGACATGGGTTCATACCTGGATTTGAGAGCTGACGGAAACATCAAAGGTGCGTGTGTGTGCAGCTGAGGACCTGAGACTGTCTGCCCACATGTCTCCAACAAAGGGGTCCCTGAGAGTTCCTCAGGCCCATCTGTCCATGAAGTATCCCCACCCAAGTGGGCCCCTGAAAGGACCTCAGACCCACCTGCTCATGGCATGCCCTCACCTGGTCAGGATTGTGCACCAAGGGGCAGTTGTCGCAGTGGTCTCCCACACCGTCGCCGTCAGTGTCCCTCTGGTCAGTGTTGTAGACGTAGGGACAATTGTCTCGTTCATTGAAAACATCTGTTGGTGTTCACAGAGAAAGAATAGAAGATGCTGAGTGTATTAAAAAGCTCACTGCTTTTCCTATCACATTAAATCACTTACAGCCAGACTTTACTCAATAACAATAATAAGAGACCCAGGAATCTGGTAAAATGGAAAGACTATTAGATTTATGAAAGAAATTATGGTGTACATCTCATTAAAATGAAAACCCCTCAGATGACAAAAGAGCCAGCTCGTGGAGATTTCTGGGCAACACCACACGAGGAGGAGCAAGCACATGGCCACAGCACATTTCCAAGTTTAGTGATCACTTATCCCCTCTAACATTCACTTGGAAAACGTGCATTGAGATCCTGGGAATGGACATCCATGCAGCAGTAGGAAAGTAACAACGGCAGAGATGACAGGGTTTCCAGATGCAATACCTTATTTCAAGATACCTGAAAGTAGACCGTGAATTTCACTGATATTGGAACTGTGAAAAATAGGAATTAGCAGTGGACTAAAAAACAGCACCAGTAACAGATACAAATGAGAAAGCAAGGCATCACAAGTCAGGGAGGCCTCAAGAGGAGCCAGAACTGGGCTGAGAAGCTCACCCTGCCTGGGCTGGGGGTGCCTGAGGAGGAAGAGGGTTCAGACTCCCTAAAAGCAAAGGGCCCAGACCTATGATGTGGGAGTCAGCAGGCCACAAATGCCCCATCACCAGGAGCGTGAGGTGCCTCCTATGGTCACTAAGCCTCGAGTGGGCAGCTAGACCCTGATCTATCCGGGGGACACCGTGGAGGCAGAAGTTGCCTGAAAATATACAGGAACTCACCATGAGACAGAGTTGCAGGAGAGAGAATCAGAGGGGAAGGCTGACGCAGGGCTGAGGAAGGAGGTTGCATGCACACAGGTGGGGGCTGAGGTGGAGCATAGGCATGGATGTGTGCTTGCCTCAAGCATGGACAAGTGCTTGTCTCAAGCCCCAAGGATGGACATGCCATTAACATGAGCATGGATGTGCGCTTACCCCAAGTGTGGGCATGCCCTCGCCCAGAGATGGCTCTGGGGCCACAGAAATGCTCGCCAGACTTCCTTACACCCTGACAAGGCATGACTGAGTATGACGGTTGTGGGACTCATTCACTTAGGCCAACGGGACCTCAGGGTAAAGTGTCAGCCTGCAGTGGTGTCAGGCATGACCACAATAGGCCCACATCGTCCCAACAGACTGGGGTAGCTGGGAGTCTGTGGGATGAGGTTTCCCATGAGTGTTTAGAAGTAAGAATGCAGAAGCAGACTTCCTGGGGTAGACACACAGAGAATCATGGCTCTCAGAAGCACAGTCTGTGGGGGAGACAGGCCTGGTTTCCTGGAAAAGCTGAGAGAAGGGTGAACATTAGAGAAGATGTCACAGAGAGGCCTAAGGGCACAGGACTGCAGGCTGGGGCTCGGGAAGGGAGAATGTTAGACCAGTAATTTCCTAAAGAGTGGACCTGAGGATGGAGACCCCAACCCACAGGAAAAGACAAGGCCAAGGAAGGGCCCCTCTGGGACCAGCTTGATTTGTTTTTGCTGGATTTGTTGTTTTTTTAAGCAAGGCAGACAACAACAAGCAGTGCCTCCTCTGGATGTGTCTGGAGTCTCAAAGCCCCACTCCCCTGCATCTTCCTACCAAGGGATTCTGAGACTTGCTGGAGGTCAGCAGGGAGCACAGCACCCGTACCCCCTTGACCAGAGGGCCGTCCTCCTCCACCAGGGAAGGTCCTCCTCTTCCACTGAGCTCACAGCTTCAGAAGGGATGCATGAGGAACCGGGAGGGAGGAAGAGGACACCACCCAGCAGCCAGAGCAGCAAGTCAGCTCTGGCAGGCAGTGGGGTGACAGATGTCACAGCCTTGGTGATCAGCAAGGTGATAGACACCACAGCTTTGGCAATTAGCAAGGTGACAGATGTCACTGCCCTGGCAATCAGCAAGGTGACAGATGCCAAAGTCTTGGTGATCAGCAGGTGACAGATGTCACAGCCTTGGTGATCAGCATGGTGATAGATGGCACAGGCTTGGTGATCAGCGAGGTGACAGATGTCACAACTTTGGCAACCAGCAAGGTGACAGATGTCACAGCCCTGGTAACTAGCAAGGTGACAGATGGCACAGCCCTGGTAACTAACAAGGTGACAGATGGCACATCATTGGTGATTAGTGAGGTGACAGATGTCACAGTCCTGGCAATCAGCAAAGTGACAGATGGCACAGGCCTGGGATCAGCAAGGTGAGGGATGTCACGGCCTTGGCAATCAGTAAAGTGACAGATGTCACAGCCTTGGTGATCAGTGAAGTACAGATGTCACATCCCTAGCAATCAGTGAAGTGACAGATTTCACAGCCTTGGCAATCAGTGAGGTGACAGATGTCACAGCCTTGGCAATCAGCAAAGTGACAGATGTCACTACCCTAGAAAGCAGCAAGGTGACAGATGTTACAACCTTAGCAATCAGCAAGGTGACACATGTCACAGCCTTGGCAATCAGCGTGGTAACATGTTACCAGCTTTTTGAATCATTTAATCTCATCCTCATATAAAGATGAAATGGAGCCTATCATAAATCCAGAATAAGATACGGAGCTTGCCCGGACTTCTCCCGGTGAGCCTGGACAAGCACCCACTGAAGCGAGTAGAACTGACCATCCCCATCGATGTCCACGGA
This sequence comes from Carlito syrichta, assembly GCF_000164805.1. Classification (NCBI taxonomy): domain Eukaryota; kingdom Metazoa; phylum Chordata; class Mammalia; order Primates; family Tarsiidae; genus Carlito; species Carlito syrichta. Next base: position 181,086 of record NW_007245005.1, read on the forward strand.
GCAGGCATCTCCCTCCCCATTGTTGTCGGTGTCAATCTGTGCAGGGTTGTGAACATAAGGGCAGTTGTCGCAACGGTCCCCAACCTCATCTTTGTCATAGTCAAACTGGCGGGGGTTGAAGAGGAGCTGGCAGTTGTCCTAGGAAAAAAGGAAGGAAGAGTTTAAGAAAGATCATGGGAATGTGGGTTGAGCTGCCTGTAAACTGGTTTAGCCCTTAAAAGCCAGGTACTCAAGGTCAAACTGATCAACACAGCAATAAAGCAAACCACAAGCTAGCTAGCCCTAGCCAACACTTTCTCAATATCAGGTCACTTTATAATTATGTGTGCATCTGTCTTCTGCTAAAAATGTGGAGCTGTTCTAAGGCAAAGATGGTGCACCATATACTATACGTAAATGTCAAATGAATGAATTTGCCAGTGAGTCAACGAATCAATGAAAGACAGATGTGAGAAAGCAGTAAATAAAAATTGAGGTAGTCTATCCTTGCTAGTGTTTCCTATACTGATACTTTAAGTCATGTGTGTTTGTAGTTTTCTCAGAAAATGATAGATTTTAAATATTGCCATAAAAGCAAGGATCTCACTCCTGGTGGTGGCAGCCTCACCCATCACTGGCTCCTCACAGAGGAAAAAGAGAAGAGAAGCTCTTTCCATGTCATTGGAAGTAACTAGAGCTATTCAAAGCGGATGGAGTCATTCAAAGTAGATGCCCTTTCAAATCACCCCTGGCAGAGCCCCTGGACAGCTCCATGCACATCCATCTGCTTTTGTAAATGATCGGCTTTGTCAGTGAACCTGAGAACCTCTTATGCACACACACTCATGGAGGTGGCAGCGCTTCCATCCTCAGCCTGCTTGTGCTCCTTCTGACCCTGTTCCTGCAGCCGTGAGCAGGCCTCTGTGCACAGTCTGCACCTACCTTCTCATCATTTACTCCGTCATTGTCATCGTCATCATCACACGCATCACCAATTCCATCCTTGTCAAAATCTTCCTGTCCAGAATTAGGCAGATGGGGGCAGTTATCCTGTAATCGAGAAAGAAGAATCAGGGTACATCCTCCTCTTTTCGGGGTGAGGGTAAAATCAGTGAGGACAGCCCTTCGGACAAGAATGCCAGACCAGAGGTAGCAGAGTCGGAGACTGCCCAGCCGCAGAGACACACGCTTTATCCTCAAGTCCTGCCCTAGAAATTACATCACCACCACCACCAGTGGGTAAGACCATGAAACTCGCGACCGGAGCCCAGAACCCCAGCAGAGTTGCCAGAAAACTGCAGAAACGGGAAAGGATGCGGAACCCTCACTACCTGAAAACACAGGACCAGCCAGAGGCTCCCGAGTCCCTCTCCTCCCACCAGTGTAGCTCATGCAGGAAGAAGCCAGTGCAGGTGAACGTTTCACCCTCTCTGGCCACACAGCCTCCAGGACAGGGCCTTCTGAGGGGTGTGCTGCACTCAGAACCAAGAGTTGGAACTTGGAATTATCTGGGAACCAGTCCTTCCCAGTGAGTGAATGACACATGTGACCGGCAACAGTGCCACTGTGTTTTGGTACAATTACACTCCAGCTCAAGCCTGAGCTGCACAGACTCCAACAGCTGGGGAAGTAGAGGCAGCAGGAGAGGGCAGGGACAGAGTCTGCTGATCCATGAACATATGCCCACCTGACTCCACATGGACCATCGGTGGATTCAGAGGACGGCCCATAGGACCACTCCCTGGAGGCCAGAGTGCCAGCACTAATTGACAGAGAAGCAAGAGCAGGCTCACGGTCAGTAGTGCTCCAGGAAGAAAGAGCCGCACCTGCACTTCAGGGGGACGAAAGAAGTGGGGCCTCCTGGCAAGCCTTCATTAACGCCTTCTGTCCTCAGAACTTAGGTTGCACATCTGGGCATTGTGATGTGCCATTTTTGAAGTTACTAAATTCCTGTTTGAAATTCCCCACAAGTGAGAAAAGCAATCAGGGTAAGCTCACAGCCGCTCTGACTTAACCACTCCTGAGTGCAGATCAGGGACTAGGGGAAATTGCGGGGGAGGGGGGCAGGCTGGAGCTAGGGCCTCATTTAGTTCAGAGCACATTCATCTTCCTTTCAGTCAATATGTGCCATCATTAATCAAAAGAGACTGAAAGAGAAAATTAAAACTAAAACTCTAGTGTACAAAATTCACAGGAATAATAAGTACTAAGTACATGAATGTATTTAAGCTTTCATATGATGCTTTATAAGTCTGTAGCATTTACACTTCTGAGGATCTTAAGGCATAAAACTGCAGTAACACATTTGGGACACCCTGTGTAGTGAACTGAATAGTGGCCCCAAAACATGCGTCTACATCCTAATCTCTGGAGCCTGTTTCATCTCATATGGCAAAAGTGAATTTCATCACTTTGTTAGGCAAAAGTGAATTTAATCACCTTGTTAGGCAAAAGTGAATTTAATCATCTTGTTAGGCAATAGTGAATTTCATCACCTTGTAAAGCAAAAGTGAATTTCATCACCTTGTAAGGCGAAAGTGAATTTCATCATCTTGTAAGGTAAAAGTGAATTTTATCACCTTGTATGGAAAAGTGAATTTTATCACCTTGTAAGGCAAAAGTGAATCTCATCACCTTATAAGGCAAAAGTGAATTTTATCCCCTTATAAGGCAAAGGTGAATTTGGCAAAAGTGAACTTTATTACCTTATAAGGCAAAAGGGAATTTCACTCTATATGGTGAAAGATGCTATGAAGTCAAGGATCTTAAAAGGAGGTGATTAGCCTGGACAATCAGGTAGGCCCCAAATACAGCTACATGTGTCCTCATAAGAGAGACAGAGGGAGTTTGGGGACAGAAATGTGTTGGGGAAAGTGATGTGGGGATGGGGCAGGGAGTGGAGTGATGCAGCCACTGGCCCAGGGGACCAGGCACACCTTGGTTTTGTGCACTTCCACCAGGACCATGAGAACACAATTGGTTTTGTGCACTTCCACCAGGACCATGAGAACACAATTTCTGCCCGGGCTGTGGAGACCCATTCCAGAGTCTAGGAAAGCAGCTGCCTGCTGGGGTCCTGAAGGTGGCCCTCTCCCTGGCGGTTGAGGGCTTCCTTACACTGTAGCTCAAGGAGATATGACTGACCCTTCTAAGTTACTAGCCTGCCCCCCCCATGTGAATCACACTGGCCTCTCCACAGCCTGGAGCTACACACATTGCAGCTGTCTTTCCACTTCCCTTCATGGTTTTAAGTCTCCCTATGTATGCAGTCATCAAATGTCAGCTTGTCAGCTAAGACACACAGTTTTTTCCCTGTTCTCAGCAGCGGGCAGGGTGAAAGTATGGCTGCTTTAACACCAATCCCCAGAACATAGCGGATGAATGGGTCTGGGCTCAACCTGATGGCTATGGCCCTTTAGGAAAGACACCCAAGGGACACTCCCTCCGTCCTCACACACATGGACAGCATGCATGGCCCTAGCACGTTACCAGCTCAAAACAGAAAAGTCAAAGGAGCATGGGAAGAGACTGGAAGATTTGGGGTTTCTAATTATTTAGACCAACATGCCACTTCCACATTTGGCCACGGTCCTCTCCCTGATGCAATGTTCCACGCCCCACCAAGGACTGACCACCAGAGCCCCACACACCACCCTCACCTTGACACAGTGATAGGTGGCATTGGTGGCGCACACCAGGTTGAGGTTGGGCCAGCCATCCAGGTCCGAATCCTCTCCACAGATGAGCCCGTCGCCCGCATAGCCTGTTTGGCACTCACACTTGTACATGGGGTCGCTGAAGTGGCCCAGATAGATGCACTCTGCATGCCTGTGGCAGTTGTGTGTCTTGTCCCTGCATGGGTTCTCAGGCTCACACACCTGCGGACCAAGCCATGTAGTCAAGACAGGTAGGGGAGGCACAAGGAGAGCCAGAGTGGCAGGCAGGCAGGGAGAACCACAGCAGGGCCATCTCCAGGGACACAAGTCTAGAACTAGGGACCCCGCTCTTTCTGGACGAGAGCTTGAGGATGCTCATTATTCCTCAAGCGATGCAAACAGTGTCTCTGCACCACCTGCGGTCCTCGTGGGATGACACTGATATACTAGAAAGTATCACCTGACCCTCTGTGTGAAAACCCAGGCCTGAACCCTCCCCATGCTGACAGTGTGAGACCACTGGTTTCCCAGGTGAGCCCTCCTGCATCCCTGCCACAATGTGCCTGCCCCTCCTCTTCTCTCTCCAGTATACCTTATGTTTCCAGGCCTGAAGTTCTGTGGAAGGTGACTTCACATACCTGCTTCTCTGTCCTGGCTGCCTCCAGGCCAGCCCCACTGGGCTGGCTACCTCGGTAGCGTGGTGGGCAGGGCAAGCAGTGGAAGCCGGGCTGGGTATTGATGCAGCGGGGTGCCTTGCCGGTGGAGAAGCAGACGTCGGGGACCACAGCACACTGCAAGCACAAGCAGATATGAGCACTGTTCCCAGCCCTCATAGTCCCTACTGCCCGGGGTTGGAGGGACACCCACCTCATCCAGGTCCTCACAGTGGGTACCGTTGCCCAGAAAGCCCACAGGACAGGAGCCACATGACCAGGACCCATCAGGGAAGCTGCTGCACTCAGCACCGGAAAAGCAGGGATTGGACAGACACCCATCTGGACAGGAGAAGAGAAATTACTGAGAACTCACACATGGGAGTCAACCCAGGGTCACACAGGGTATACCAACCCAAGAGGTTACACAGGGGAGTCAACCCCAAAGTCACACAGGAGAGTCAACCCAAGGTCACACAGGGGAGTCAACCGTGAGGTCACACAAGAGAGTCCACCTGAATTCACACAAGAGAGTTCATCCGAGGTCATACAAGAGAGTCCACCCAAGATCATACAAGAGTCAACCTCACAGTCACACAAGAGAGTCCACCCAAGGTCACACAAGAGAGTTGACCATGAGGTCGCACAGGAGAGTCGACCCTAAGGTCACACAGGGGAGTCAACCCTGAGGTCACACAAGAGAGTCTACCTGAGGTCACGTGGGGGAGTCAATCCTGAGATCACACAAGAGAGTCCACTTGAGGTCACACAAGAGAGTCCACCGAGGTCACACAAGAGAGTCGACCTTGAGGTCAGTCACACAAGACAGTCAACCCTGAGGTCACACAAGAGAGTCGACCCAAGGTCACACAAAAGAGTTGACCCAAGGTCAAATAAGAGTTGACCCTGAGGTCACACAGGAGAGTCCACCCTGAAGTCACAAAAGAAAGTTGACCCCAAGTTCACACAAGAGAGTTGACACACAATATAGTCAACCAATATAGTCAAGATCACACAATATAGTCAACCCTGAGGTCACACAAGAGAGTCAATTCTGAGGTCACACAGGGGAGTTGGCACAAGGTCACACAAGAGAGTTGGCCCCAACATCACACAAGATAATCCATCCCAGATGTCACACAAGAGAGTCGACCATGAGGACACACAAGAGAGTCAACTCCAAGGTCACACAAGAGAGAAAACCTTGAGGTCACACAAGAGAGTCGACCCCAAGGTCACACAGGGGAGTCCACCACGAAATCATACAGGGGAGTCTACCCCCATGTCACACAAAATAGTTGACCCCAAGGTCACACTAGAGAGACCACCCTAGAGGTCACACAAGAGAGTCAACCCTAGGTCACACAAGAGACTCAACCCTGAAGTCACACAGGAGAGTTGACCCTGAGGTCACACAAGAGTGTGTATCCAAGGTCACACAAGAGAGTCAACCCCAAGGTCACACAAAAGAGCCAACCCCAAGTTCACACAAGAGAGTCAACCCCAAGGTCACATAGGAGAAGCAGTCACAAAGTTACACAGGAAAGTCGAGCCTGAGGTCACACAGGAGAGTCAGCCCTGAGGCCACACAGGAAAGTCAACCCTGAGATCACACAGGAGAGAGTCAACCCTAAGGTCACACAAGAGAGTCAACCCTGAGGTCACATAGGGGAGTCAGCCCCCAAGTTACGCAGGAGAGTGGACCCCAAGGTCACACAAGGAAGTCTACCCCCAAGTTACACAGGAGAGTTGACCCTGAGGTCACACAATTGAGACAACCCCAAGGTCACACAAGGAAGTCTATCCCAAGGTCACACAGAAGAGTCAGCCCTGAGGTCACACAAGGGCATCGGCCCAAGGTCACACAGGAGAGTTGACCCAAGGTCATACAAGAGTTATAGCTCAAGGTCACTCACTCAAGGGAGTCAACCAAAGGTCACACAAGACAGTTGACCCCGAGGTCATGCAAGAGAGTTGACTCGAGGTCACACAAGAGTTGACTTCAAGGTCATACCAGACAGTTGACCCTGAGGTCACACAGGAGAGTTAACCCTAAGGTCACACAAGAGAGTCAACCCCAAAGTTACACAAGACAGTCAACCCCAAGGTCACACAGACGAGTCAGCCATAAGGTCAAACAGGAGAGTCAACCCTGAGGTCACACTGGAGAGTCATCCCTGAGATCACACAGGAGAGAGTTGATTCTGAGGTCACACAAGAGAGTCTACCCCAAGGTCACATAGGGGAGTTGGATCCCAAGTTATACAAGAAAGTTGACCCCAAGGTGACACAAGGGAGTCGATCCCAAGGTCACATAGGAGAGTCAGACACAAGGTCACACAGGGGAGTTGAGCCTGAGGTCACACAGGAGAGTCAGCCCTGAGGTCACATAAGAGAGTTGACCTTGAGGTCACACAGGAGAGCAGACCCTGAGGTCACACAGGAGAGAGTTGATCCTGAGGTCATGCAAGAGAGTCAACCTTGAGGTCACACATGGGCGTTGGTCCTCAAGTTACACAGGAGAGTGGACCCCAAGGTCACACAGGAGAGTCCACCCCCAAGTTACACAGAACAGTTGACCCTGAGGTCACACAAGAGAGATGACCCCAAGGTCACAAAAGGAAGTTGACCCTGAGGTCACACAGGGGAGTTCATCTCCAAGTCACACAAGAGAGTCAACCCGAGGTCACACAGGAGTTTCAACTCGAGGCCACACAAAGGAGCCAACACAAAGTCACACAAGAGAATTGACACTGAGGTCACACAGGAGAGTTGACCTGAGGTCACACAAGAGTTGGCCCCGAGGTCACACTAGATAGCCGACCTGAGGTCACACAAGAAAGTCGACCCTGAGGTCACATAGGGGAGTCAACCCTGACATTACACAGGGGAGTCAACTCTGAGGTCACATAGTGGAGTTGACTCTGAGATCACACAGGGGAGTTCGACTTTGCGGTCACACAGGGGAGTTCCCCCCAGAGGTCACACAGGAGAGTCGACCCCAGAAGTCACACAGCAGATTTGACCCCAGAGGTCACACAGGAAAGTTGACTCCAAGTTCACAAAGGAGAGTGGACCCCAGAGGTCACACAGGGGAGTTGATCCTGAGGCCACACAGAGCAGCTCAGCAGAGGAGGCACATCTGGTCTGTCTAGTGAGGCACTAGACAGTTGTCAAGAGATTTTACCTCTGAGAACACAGGGCTCAGTGTGTCACATGGTGGGTCACAAGAGCACGTCACACGTGACTCCCCTCCACACAACACCCCACCCGCAGGCATCTCTTCTGTTCTCACATGAAAACACAGGGAGATCATGGATGGCACAGATAGTGAGGTGTTGACTACCTTCATGTGGCACAACTAGAGTGAATGTTCTTTTCTGTGTTTTTATGTATTTTCCAAAAATTTTGGCACTTTTCATTAGGATAAAAACCCAGTGCTTTTTCCAGACACTACTCTATGATGGCATCTGTGTGGCATGGGCCCCATGCCCCAAGTCCCTGAACCCCCATGCCTCACGCCCCCTCACCCCCAAACCTCACACCCTCTCTCCCTCACACCCCCTCATGCTGTGCCCCTCACCCACCTATGGGGCAGCTCCTCTTGTTGCACATCTGGCGCTCCTGCACATCCCCCACGCAGGCCTTCCCTCCGTGCTGAGGCTCGGGGCTGTTGCAGACGCGCGTGCGCTCCCGGATGCCCCCAGCGCAAGTGACAGTGCAGGCTGACCATGGCGACCAGGGGCTCCAGCGGCCATCAACTGCAGAAAGAGGCCAGCAAGGGGCTCAGCACAGGGCAACAGGTGGGAGCAAGCATGGCTGGGCCAACTCGAGGGAGGGTGGAGGTTGGGGAAGCAAGTTCTCCCCACACAGGTCAGAGGGTGACTGCACGAGTGTCCCTGCCCACAGATGCAGGGGTGGCGTGGCAACAGGATTTTTGACATCCCCTTACACCTGAACACTCAGAGTTCCTCCCTGGGTTGCACCCCCACAGTCTCAGAGTGGAAGCTAGTGTGAAACTGAACTTCACTGTAACGTCCCCAAGGGTCACAGACATGCCCCGGCAATAAAGGCCATCGCCCACCCTCATTCTCCCAATGTTAGTATGCATCATGAATTGCACCTTCCTAGAAGCCCCTTGCTAAGCCACACATGTCCCTGTGCCTCCCTGGGAAGCCCCTGGGCTCTGAGCCACATGTGTCCCCAATGCCAGCTCGCCCGGGCTCAGGGACAAGATGTTTTTAGCACTCCACATTCCAGGCATTAAGTCTTCCCAGGCCGAGAACCTTCCCATGACTGTACACAGTTCTGGCTGTTTTTCCCTTGAACAGTAGATTACTGGTGACTTAACTACAGTTTGTGCTGACCACAGTGAAACAGGGCCGACTCAAGCCAGGACAGTGCCGAGCCCAGGTGAGGGCATTTGTCCCAGAGGACTCATCCAGAAATGAGCAGGCCCAGCTGGTGGGCCCCTCACCTTTGGGCTGGTCACTGCACCAGGCAGAGCCGGGACAGGCCTGGTCCAAGCCAACCCCAGACATGGCGGCTCATTCTGAGGTCGCTGGGCCCGCCGGGTTGCCCTCCCCTACTTACCAGGGCAGGGGACGCCCTGGCAGGCCTTGGTCTCTCGGCCACTCCCCTTGCAGTTCCTGCCCCCCATCTGGGGCACCGGAGAGTTGCAGAGGCGGATGCGTGTGATGTTGCCAACGCCACAGGTCGCAGAGCACGAAGACCAGGGTGACCAGTGGCTCCAGCCACCGTCCTGCCGGACTAAGAGGGAAAGGCACAGAGATCAGCAACCAGGCTGCGGCCAGGGGGCTGAGCTCACACCAGCATCTGCCATCCTAATTCACATTTCAAGCTGGAAGGGAATGGGAACCCCAGCCGCTACCCCCCACCCCACAGGAGCCTTCCGGTCGATCACCGTCAATCAGCAGCTCCGTCCATGCAAATGACCCAAATGGCCCAGATGCCCACCACCCCCACAGGCACGGGGACCAGGTCCCCGACACTCACAGCGGGTGTCACACTTGCTCAAGCTGCACGCCCGAGTCTGGATGGAGGGCCCCAAGCAGGTGTTGCTGGTGACATCGCACGACCGGCCCCTCTGCTGAGTTCCCGAGCCACACGTGACGGAACATTCCGTCCACTCTGCCCACGGAGACCAGCCCTCCTCACTGTCTATCGCTGGTGGAGGAAACAAACAGCAATGTCAGGCCCTGTCTCACTGACATGCCACAGGACAGAACAGGGACTCGGCAAGCCAGTGTGGGGTCGGGCTCAGGTACCAACATCGGAATAAGTCACTTGCCAACAGGTAGGGAAGGGTGGCCTAGCCTGGGCAGAGGCTCCAAGTGACCACGTCTGCATCCTCGCAGGTGCCCATGGCAGCCTTCCAAGGCATCAACTGTCTGAGCTGAGGAGCATTTAGTTCATGTGAACAGAAAAGTCATCTAATGGATTTTAAAGAAAGCTTACAGAAGAGAATGCTAGATCTCTCTTCACGAAGGCTTCATGAAGTTTACTGTGGATTTCATTTACTTCCATTTTAACCTTCGCTGATTTGCATAAGGTAGAGAAACATTTCAATTACTGGTGAAAATACAAGTCACTTAATTTATTTCCAAATAATCTAAATTGAGACAAACTAAATAAAAAAGTAGCTCCCTGCAAAGAAATTCCTCACAGGTAATTACAGTCCCTAAATGAGGGGAAAGACAGTAACACAATACAAGAGATCCTTCAGCAGTTAGCAAAAGACAAACCCTATGAAGGTGTTCCAGAAAGCAGGGAAAAGAATGGTCCGGAAGGCCTCTTTTTGCAACGTCACACTCTTGATAACATAAAATGTCCCCTCTTGTCTAATGCAAGCCTGAGGCTATCAAAATCACATGTTTGTGTTGTGCAACGGGAAACCCGACTTTGTAGATGTCGGACGCTCTCATGTACGCTGGACTGCTTATCTTGATTATCAGATCAACCTTGTGTATTAGGGATCATTTTTCTGCATCTTACAGATAATACATCTGAAACTCAGAAAAATCACACTTGTTGAAAATCACAGAGAGTCAGAGCTGGAGTCAGAAACCCATTCTCTGTCCACAGCTGGAGGGCAGACATCCTGAGGGTGATCCAGGCTCAGGGGACCAGAGGAACATTCTGGGAAAGTTTGGGAAATGGTGAGGGACCAGTTTACTGTGGAAGCAGCATCACATGTGCTCAGTGCAGCAGCAACTTGGGGTGTGGACCTGAGACATATGGCCAATGGTGCTGGCACCAGGGAGCCACTGCCAGGTCAGGAGCATGGGGCACCAACAGAGCTGACCTTGGAAGGACAGCTCTAGGCAGGTGTAGGGGTACAGCAGCCTTGCGGCCAGCTCATTCTTTCAAAGTGCACTGACTGTTCATGGCGTCCACGAACCCCAGGAATATGGACAGCCAGTCTCCTGCCCTCAAGGCCAGCCTCTGTTTCTTGCAAGGTGTTTCCATGTCTCTGGATATATCACTTGGGCTGCAGCTTTGGTTTTTGTTTAGTTCCTGTTGCTGTTTTCCCACAAGGATTGTTTACATTGATCCCTCACTATTGTGATGCAGCCACTAATCAGAGCCATGTTCTGTCTCGTGTCTGGTATTTACATCAGGGACTCACCCTGGGCCAAAAAGTTGAGATTCCTAACATGCAAGTCCCCAGCTCTGCTTCCTCCTCTGAGACAGCATGGGCAGGACACAGCCCATCCACCCCTGAGTTCCCAGGACTCCCAGGCCCTCTGGTCATTCCTCAGTTATTAATGACCAGGTCCCTCTCCTGTCAAAGGGATCTGAGCTTCACCCCTCTCTGCCAAAATCAGCAGACGCATAAGTAAACAAACAGCAAGGAGTTCCTGGAGACAGCAACCTGGGGATGCTCACCATGGAGGCAGGAGGGGCAGCACTCTCCTTCTGCAAAGGACGGGTTGGCACAGGTGGCTGGTGGGCAGGTGATTTGGTGGCAAATGGTCTTAAATTTCTGTAAGTGAAGACAGGCACTCATGGGACACGCATTTGGACACAGGAGGCTTTGGGACAGGCGCCAACCCGCATGCCTACTCTCCACCCCACAGCCGAACATTACACCCAGGGATGCAGAACAAAGTAGCCTTCCCCCATTCGTGCTGAGAACCCCCTGTGGATGGGCCCCACACACCCATGAGCCCGTTTTGCCCCTGTCTCCCATTACGGAGGAACGAGAGCACAACAGGGAGCTCCCAGGCATCTGGCGGAGGGAAGAAAGAAGGACCTTGTGCCTGTGTCTTCCAACGTCTGAGGCAGTATCAACAGAAACAGAACAACACTAAGTAAGGAGGAGAGAGTCAACCATCTACAAGATGCTGGGTAGTGGCTTCACTCCTCTGACATGTCTTCCCGGCCTCAAGTTCCCCTCCCCCTCCCGAACCAAACGAGGCTGAACACAAGCAGAGCCATGTCCGGCTTCTGTCCCTGCTCTGTTTCCAGCCACCTGGTGACCTGGCCAAGTTGCTCCTCGCTGCGGGTCTTGGTTTCTCTATGTGCAAACAAAGGGGTTAGTCTATGGCACCCTCACGGTTCATGGTCCATCCATGACTCTGACCCCTGGTTTCCTCACATGTCTGAGTGGGTTCACACGTCACACGAGCATCCCCATTCCCGAGGCTGGACTCAACCAAGCGTGCCTGCGGGGCTTTACCTTGCAGGTGCACTTGGTGCAGCTGTCCACCACCCACGTCTCATTCTCTGCAAAGAACCGACCATCCTGCCAGCACGCTGACATGTTCCTCGTCTTCGGGGGGCCACCGATGAGCTCCCAGAGGAACTGGTTATCGTTTGACTGGAAAACCAAGTTGAATATTTCAGTATACACAAGAATATAGCTGGACACGGTGGCTCACACCTGTAATCCCAGCACTTTGGGAGGCCACAATGGGAGAATTGCTTGAGCCCAGGAGTTTGAGACCAGCCTGGGCAACATAGTGAGACCTCCTCTACAAAAAGGCATGGTGGCATGTACCTATAGTCCCAGCAACTCAGAAGGCTGAGGAGGGAGGATCACTTGAGCCCCCCAGGAGGTGGAGGCTGCAGTGAACTATGATCATGTCACTGCACTCCAGCCTGGGCAAAAGAATGACACCCTGCCTCAAAAAATAACAAAACAAAACAATAGAAAGCAGCACAAGACCGCAACACATTCGGTCATCATGGTTGTGAATGAAAAAGAATGTTCCTCCCTAGCTAAAGCCAGCAGAATGAACCAAGGGTGCAGGAAACCCTGCATCAAAACAGTGGCACCTCATAAAGGTAGGTGGCATTCAAATCCACATGCAACCTTGTGGCGTAGACCCACACTGAAGGAGCACAGCCACCCACAGGCCCTGCTGTTCCCTCTCCCCCACTCACTTGTAAGTGTCTAATAACACAGACCCTGGAACACTCACTGCCTTTCCATGTGATGTGGTGAGTCCCCTACCTGAGGTGGCCGAGCCTCCCTGGATGAGGGCAGGGGAAGGAGGAGGAACAGGCAGGTGGACAGGAAGGCAGGAGGGGTCCACAGCAACAGAACACCATGTCACCCATGAGCCACCCATTCCTCCTTCCATCCCCACACATGACAGGTGCTGCTCTGACAATGGCAAGAAAGATGACAGTTCTGGTTGTCCCAGGGTGGCAGATGAAAAAAAAGGCATGAAGCTTAAAAATTCAAGTGAAAAGTGCCCCCAACATGCTCACACATGAGTTTAGGATGGGACTATGTGTCCACCTTTTCTCTCACATGGTGACTGCTAACCTGGGGTAACAGTGCATTTGAGAGGCTGATGATTCACACATGGTCTTGCACAGAATGCATGAACCACGTCCATCGAATTGTTGCACAGTTTCATGGAGTTCACAAATATCCTCCATCTCCAACTCCTGGTTAAGCAGCCTGGTCCTAGTTGCTCATTTAATTTGAGATGGAGAAACTGCCCGGCCCTCCCCCTTCCTGAGCCCTCTGTCCAGGCCAGCAGGGATACCGTGCCTACAGCAACCACAGAAGCAGCCTGGGATTAAAGCCGACCCCGGCCAGTAAGGCCTGCATCCATGAGAGGGGCAAGGGCACACCCGTGCCAGGAGGGAGGGGATGCCTACAAGGAGGCTGCCCATGAGGGTCATCTCAGGATGCCTTAGGAGTGGCCATTTCCCCCTTGTGCATGGCAGGAACCTTGAGCAAGTCTGAGCAGATGGGCAGGCCAGAGCTGCCATTGCATCTGCCTCCCAGGGCGATCCCAATGACACATCCCTGGAGGAATGTTCCCGAAGCTGCCTTCCATCCTCTGGGTGCTGCCTGGGTCAGCTCCTCAGTCTTTGCTGCTGAGTGGGTTTGGGGCACCCCTTTCACCTGCCCCCAAAAGGGGTGGAATTGTGCCAGTCCCAGCACTCCTGGGCCCAGTCGGAGCATGGTGGGGATACCTTCATGTGGGGACAGGTGGAATCAGGTAAGGATAAGATCTGGAGCAACAGGCTCAAGAACAGGCAGAGCCTCAGAGCCAGAGTCTCCTGTCCTCCCTGGCCTCCCTTCTGGCCTCATTCATCCTTGTCCTCTGGGTGTGAGTCACTGTTGCCATTCCCACACCCTGACGGAGCCACCTGGACCTTATGGGGCAGTGTGGCCCAGAGACACTCATGACATTTGGTTCCCTCGTCCAGACCAAACCTAACCTACAGCCTCAAGGCTCCTCTCTCTTCCCACACACTCTGCAGACATGCCCGACTTGCAGCAGCCAGGGTTGTATCCAGCCTCTAGGGACAGTCTGCACATCCCAGACCTCTCAGACTATGCCTCCACACCCCATCTTCATGTAGCATCGCTTCCCCTGCAGAGATGTGTATACACAGACTCCCGTGTGTCTGTTTACCAAGGAGATAAATTTCCCATACTAAGTCTCTGTTTGGAGAACGCACTTCTCCTTATTCTCCTTCAGATCCTTCCTAATGCCCATCCCGCCTCCCTCTAACCACGCAGGGCAATAAGCGAGTGTCCTGCAAGTGCCAGGCACTACACCGTCCCGGGGGACATTCAGAGGAGCACAGTACATTTCTGACCCTGCAAGGTCCCCACCCAGGCACCCACCACTTTCCTGAGGTTCTCGCCGAGCTGAGTCACGAGGAGGCGCAGCCCAGAGAGCTCGCTGACCATGTTGCCCAGCTCCTCACAGGAGCGCTGGCACACCTCCGGCCTCGGCACACTAGGACCCACGTACTCTGTGGCCACGTGGGGGCTCAGGTGCAGTGTCTCTGTGTTCTCACTGATGGCGTTGATCTCAACTGCGGGCAAGACACAGGGATGTGAGAGGACGGCCGAGGGCCACATGACCTGGAACCTGAGTCAGGTGGCCTGGGTTGGGTCTGCGTGGGCTGCTGGAGAGGCCGCAGGCCAAGAGACACCCAAGAGCAGGAAGGAGGGCTGAGGTGGCTGTTTCCAGAGACAAATGGAGCACAGCAGAGGACTCACTTCAAATAGACAAACGCACAGAGCACCAGAGACCCACCCTGTCTGAACACACACGGACAGCATCCAATGGGGGGGGGGGCTTCTTGCCTTTCTCACCTCACCTCTCCTCCTGTCCAGCCCCCGTCCAATCCTAATTATTCGACAGCACATCCCTGCATCCTCTGGCTCCTGTTGGCCCTCCTTCCATCCCCAAATGCCTTCCTTGCAGTTCCTTTTTCTGCATTCTAGCACCTTCAGTCATGCTTGTGCTCAGAGTCCCCTGCAGACCCTATCTCCTCGACTCTGCCTGCCGGTTGCTCCCCATTGCCTGGACACATCCTTCCCTGAAGGGATGGTGGGCACCACGAGTCCCACCGACCACCAGACTCTTTCAGCCTACCGGAATCACACAGACCCTGGGAAGCTCTAGTCCGTGGGATATGTGTGTGACATGTGATTTACAGAACCAGTAGCCACCCTCAGGGACTGGCACGGCAGGGGCTATAGCCAGAGCTGTTCCTGTTGATTGATTCACTATTCTTTTATCTTATTCAGTCACATCCATCCTCCAGGTTCCTCTCAGGGGTGATTATCACATATTTAAAATGCTTCTTTTTTTAGTCATTCCATTTTTTAGTTTTTACATGCAAATTTTACAATTCTGTAAGCTTTTTATTTTGAGTATTTATGACTTGGTTATAAACCTTGCTGAAATTCACATTAAGCTTTGGCGTGTCCCCTCAGATCCATTATGCCTATAACCATATTTAAGCATGTAAACATAAACATTAATAATTATATAGACACGTATGTTATATATACATGTACACACACATAGATTTCACTCAGCACGCTTCCTGACATGTATTTAAGAGGCATCTTTACTTTCCCAGGAAATGTCCTTTCTGTCCTGTGACCTTTTGCAGGAGCCAGTCTGTGCCTTTGGGCACAGCTTGCTCCACCTTGGTTGTGACTCTGGCTTCCCCTTCGCCGGCACCCCAGGCTTCTGCCAATGCTCCCAGTTTTGAAATACCATGGCCTGGCCCCTCCACAAGGTCACTCATTTTTAGCCAACAGTAAGAAAGGCTGTGCCAGTACCAAACACCAATTCACAAGCTAGCTGCTCCATAAGGCTGGTTTTCCTTGAGTCCAACATGAGCAGTGAAGAACTGCCTTAAAGGACAACAGCGGCTTAAAGGACAGCTGCTTCCAGGAGAGAGACTCCTGGTTGTGGTCGTGTAGTGTCAGACAGGTTCATTCATGTGGATTCATACTTACTCTACGTCTAGAGATCTCAAACTTGGATTTCTGAGTAAGTCTGTTTTTTAAGAGGTTCTAAGTGCTTCCCATCATTTGTAAATGTTTGCTTTAATCATTACAGGGATTCCTGACTTCTAGCTCTGAGCCTGGGAAGCATCCATGCAAGGGCATTCACTGTGAGGACATGTGTTGGCCAGAACAAACACGATGGCACTTGCTTCATTTGGTTGTGAATTGTGCCTGTCACAGGAGGCTAATTTTACCCCCGACAATGTGACAACTGTCTCAACATACCACAGACAACCCAGTTCTAGTTTAACTCAGTCCACATCAAATTATGGAACAAATCTGTAACTAGAAGCTGCTAAAAATATGTTTTCTCTTCATAAAAACAGCATTTGTGTATATTCATGGAAACACACACACACATGTATACACTAGTAGGGATTTAAGTAAAAATACTTGAATAAAATACATTTGTCATCTTTGGGTCAGCTCAGATATGTCAATATCTGAAAATGGGATAATATTTTTGGGTTACTAAAAATTATTTTAAATTAATTCTTTAAGCAACTCATCATTTTCAGATACTGACATGTCTAAGCTGACCAATAACTCACTTAAAGACAGCGAAGGTAACTTATTCAAGTATTTTTACTGGAATCCCTCTGGGACCCCGTGCACACATGCACACCATGTCATGTCAAAAACCCACCCAAGACAGGAAATTAAATACATTGCACAAAGCACACCTACCTCCTTGGTCTTGCTGACAGCCTTTCTTACTTAGAATATCTTCCACGGAATTTTCAAAAACTAAGTGGACATTCTGAAGCAAACCCTGTAAATACACACAAGGAGAGAAATAGAGCAGCAGTCAAACTTCAAAGGTTTGTTACCAAGCCAAAAGACATTTTAGAAATACCAAACGGAATTTGCAAAACAGTAAGAATGTTTTCTTCTATGTAGCAGATTTTCCTGCATATGCTACTTTTGAAACTTTGTTTTTAAAAGAAGTGAGATTTAATATTACAAGCTTACCAAGAAAAGAAGAAACTGTTCCATAGAAAGGAAAGAGGATGGTCCTAGGAGGGGCAACACATACTGCTTTGGAAGACATTCGAGGCCACTCTTCCCTGGCAGGCGGCTAGTATCACTGGTGCTCCTGCATGTGGCTAAATGGTCCAGTCTACAGGAGCGCCTTCCCAGGGGCATGGGCAGTCACCCCACTGGGGGCTCAGGTCAACCCTGCACAGCCACGCAAGCTCCCAGACAGTCACGCAGGATCTGTTCAACAAGCTGCCTGTCTCTAGGCCTTTCGCTCAGAGCACTGAGTTTAAAGCCATATGTATTTCCAAGAATGGACACACGTCTAGAGAGCAATGCCCTCAAGCTCCACTGCAGATGCTAAACGCTTGTGGTTCAAATGGGCTTGAACTGAGATGGACGTGAAACGATCGCCTCGTAACTGATAGCCCTTGCCTTGGGAAAAGACAGTTGTTAACTGGCCCTCCCAGCAGTGACCACCGAAACAAAAAGTCAGCATGGATTCAGCTGCAGTGAAAGGAGTCTGGGGTTGCCAGAAACATTTGAAGGGGGTTGAGTCTTTGATCATAACTCCAATCCCCAATTTCCACCAACAACCAGCCATGCAGGTGAGGAAGCACACCTGTGACAGCTTTCTCTGCCTAGTCATGACCTGGAAAGGTATGTGTGTGTGTGTATGTGTGTTTGTGTGTGTGAAAGTGTGACTATATGTGTGAATGTGTGTGTGCTTGTAACTGAGTATCTGTGGGCATTGTGTATGGACATGTGTGCATGTGTGGTGTTTGTGTGTAGGCATGTGTGGGTGTATTGTGAGCATGAATGTGTGGTTCTGTGTGTGCATCTTTGAGGCATGTGTATGTGTTGGGTGTACACGTGTGGAGTGTGATGCATGTATGATGTTTATGTATGTGCATGTGTATGCCTGTATGTGGTGTTTGTGCATGAGAATATGCATGTGTTAGTGTTTGTATATGTTCACAGGGATGTGTGTGTGTTATGCACCATGTGTATGGGTGTGTGGTATGTGGTGTGTTGTGTGTGCACCTGCAGGTGATGTGTGCAGTGTGCAAGCATGTGTGTGAGCTGGCAGTGTGCTGCTCCAAGCCAGACTGGACCTGCTGAGAAGAGCCCTACATGACTAGATGTAGCACATGTCAACCCAGCAGAGTCTTCCTTCCTCCAGCGCCCATGAACATACCCGGAAATGGGTCTCTGGGCAGGGCCTCTGGTCACTGACACCCACACCCACAAATCCACCAGGAAGTGGCTCTCTCAGGCAGCACCGTCGGCCACGTGCATCCCACCCCCTGGGGGACATACCCAGAAGTGCTCTTTCCAGCAAATCCCTTGGCTGCATTCCATGCCCCACATGTACCCACAAGTGGCTCTCGTGGGAAGCCCCCTTGGCCATGGCCACCCTGTGCCTACAAACCCACCAGGAAATGGCTCTCTCCTGCACAGCTCTTGGCCATGGCCACCTCATGCCCCAGACATACCCGAAAGTGGCTCTCTCGGGCAGCACCCTTGGCCACGTACATCCTGCTCTTGTCTGCCTGCAGGTGCTCATAGAAGGGCTCATCCAGCGTGAAGCTGTCAATGAGGTCACAGCCCACATGTAGGCTATAGGTCTCGCCTGCCACCTGCACGGTGATATTCTTCCACTGGCCATCGGCCAGGCCCACGTCCTCCAGTGACAGGATGTGCGGGGTGCCGTCCACCCAGTAGGTGAGGTCCAGGGTGTCTGCGGGGCCATTGGAGACAATCTCGAACTGCCGCTGCGCAGTGCCAGGGCCATCCAGGGCCAGTAGCGTACCCCTGGACTTGCGGTCCTGCTTGAGCTGGGCTGTGAGGAAGAAGCCCTCCCTCTGCCTCATGACCTTGGCGATCTGGCTGAGCACGTCGGCGTTCACTGGTGGGATGTAGTCAAACCGAACGAAGCGGTAGGCTGGCACACCGGGATCGGGCCCTCGGAACTGCTTGGCACCAATGGTCTTCCGGTTGATGTTGCTGATGCTGAAAAGGTCGAAGTACGCGTCTTCATCCTGGTTGCCAGCTGCCATGGGGAAGCACAGCAGGAGGGTCACTCACACCAGGGCGAGGCCACCAAGTTCAGGGTGACAAGACAACCTCCAGGGACACAAGTGAGGTCACCCTGCCTTTTGTCATTTCTCTCCCTTTCGTGTCAGGATGCCAACACTGTGTCTAGTGTAAACCCACTGCCCTCTGCCCCAGGGCTACCCCCTCGGAGCATGGCTGGTGTCAGGATGCCAACCCAACATCTTCTGTCCTAGGGCTACCCCTTGGAATGTGGTGGGGGTCAGGATGCCAACACAGCATCTGGTATAAACCCACTGTCCTCTGTCCCAGGGCTGCCCCTTGGAGTGTGGATGGTGTCAGGATAGCCACACTGTGTCTGGTGTAAACCCACTGTCCTCTACCCCAGGGCTGCCCCTCGGAGCAAGACTCATGTCAGAATGGCTATGCTGCATCTGGTGTAAACCCACTGTCCTCTACCCCAGGGCTGCCCCTCGGAGCACGACTCATGTCAGAATGGCTATGCTGCATCTGGTGTAAACCCACTGTCCTCTGTCCCAGGGCTACCCCCTCAGAGCATGGCTGGTGTCAGGATCCCAACACTGCATGTGATGTAAACTCACCATCCTCTGCCCCAGGGTTGCCCTAGGGCATGGGCCCAAAAATAGCTGCTGGGCCATAAGGACATCCCCACCACTGGCCAGCCAATAAGCGCGTGTCAGAAGGCACACCAGTGTCAGGAAGCACCTGTTTGTGCTGCTGCATTTCCACAGATTGACTTCATCAATGAAGGAAGCCAGGCTGGCACAGGCCTCACTGCTTGATGTTAAGCCACCCTCTCTCTCTGTTCTCCCACCCCAGGCCTGAGGCTGGAAAGCCTCCTTCCTCTCTACCGTTTGATTGCTCTGGGAAAAAAAAAACAGAAGACTAGGAAATAAATGGATCTTTAGCCTTGCTACTGATGGAGTTTCAGAAAGTCACTAAATTACACATGGCTTTCTTAGTGGGATCTTCTTTTAGTTAGTTAGTTGTTTGTTATTATGTTCGTTTCTTGTTATTTTGGGAAAATGTATTCTCCACCACATGCTGCATACCCAGTAAGGACAGAGAGAGTGACTGACCTCAAGTCTGCAAATGAATGGTTTCAAGTCACCGTCTTCACTATTGGCAAGACAAGTGATCAGACTTTACCAAAAGTATAGCAGTTTAAATAATTCAAAATAATACGCTGAATAGAAAGTTTAAATACAGTACAACTTTTCATTTAATATTAGACAAATTGAAGCATCATAACATACAGTGTTGCTGGTAGAAGTGTAAATTGCCACACTTTCCACAGAGCAATAATTAAAAGAATTAAAACCTCTGACTCAGCAATGATATTTTTGTAACTTATCCAATGAACATAATACACGTGCTAGTAAAGATTTAGTCACAACAAAATTCCTTGTGTCATCATTGATACTAATTAAAATAAAATAACAACCTAAGTGGAAATTGGTCTTAAAATATTGGCATTTATCTGTGATAGAATACTACACAGTCATCAAAATCAAGTTGTAAGCAGATATGGAAAAATATTTGATATCTGTATTTTACACAGAAAGATGAGAAAACACCTAATACTTGCACTGTTGTGAGTAAAATATATGAAAAAAGGCTGAACTACCCATGGCAAAATGCTGCATCTCCAGGTGGAAGGGCATTCTTCCCAATCACCTGGATTTTCCTAAGATAAAGTGTCTCATGTTCTACTGACTCAAATGTAAATAACTTTTATTTACAAAGGAGCTAAGAAGGTTCAGCAGGTTGGATTCTCTACCCACACACATGATTTCACATCCCTCACTCCTGGCCAAGCTGCATCTGACAAGCACAGGAGACCATGGGCCCAGTGGACACTCACCATGAGTGTGGGGCCACGTCCCCATGGCCAGCAGGACCAGTGCCCAGAGCATCCTGCCTCCTGTGCTTGACTCCTAGGAGTAAAGGAAACCTTGTTAGTTACAAATGCACAGTCGCAATTCTGAGTGCTCGTTCATGAGACCATTCAAAAACAGTTTGTATACAAAAATCAACAGTAAATGGATTTGTGGGAAGCCAAAGGCTATGTTGGAAATTCACTTTTGAGGCAGGATTCTTCCAACTAATATTTATGTGCCTGGTAATCATTGATGATCCCATTCTAAAAGTCATAGTACTTCCTCCTCATAATCCCCAAGGAGGACAGTGCGTGTGGGATTGTCCCCATTCTACAGATGAGCAAGTGGAAGATAGGCATGTTGAGTGCTCACCCAGAGTAGCTCTGCTAGGAAGACCTGTAGCCAGGACTAGGATCCAGGGAACTTGACTTTAGAAAAATATCCAGTCTAGCAAAAATACTTGTAAAGGCATTTTGTGTAAATGCCCAAGAAAAAAAAAACACTATGCATAACTTGATTAAATAGAATACACATTAACTACACATAAAGTTGGAGATAAATGTAGGCTGGTGCTTCGTGCAGAACAAAGAACATTTTCCTTGGCAGGAGATTCGACCCCACGCGTCTACCCTCCCCTCTGCCTGTTTTCCCTTCTTGGGGATGTCCAATGGGCACAGCTCCACAGAGCCTGGACCAAGAGTCAGCAGACCTGGATGAAAGCCTGGGAGCCGGGTTCACATTAACCCCTTGGTCTCCACTTCCTTGTCCTATGAGGGAGCATGTGTGACAGCCAGCTCTGCAGTCCCTTCCGAGGTTCACATCCTGCTCTTGGTGGAGTCCAATCAGAGACCCCATCCCTCACACGATGAGACTATCAAAGCATCTTATTGTTGCAGAAATCCAAGCACTCTCCCTCTCCAGAGCATTTGGCAACCTGGAAATAGCCCCTTTCAGGAATGGAGAAATGAATGTTCCTAAAGGAAGGAGAGAACTCAATGGCCCCCAGGCTCCTCCTAGACTTGCTTCACACAGGGCTACACATGGGGGTAGTTACTGATTGGTTTACACATCGCTGCAGGCAGCAGCACTGCCAGCCCCAGCATTTGCACCCAGACTAGTTCTGTGGAGCACCAGCTCTGCACTCCAGGACACCTTGTCCAACCTATCTCAGCCTCCTCATCTGAAGAATGAAACAGACATGTATTTAGAATATCCACCTCAGAGGGCTGTTATGAGAAGCACATTCGATAAGACTGTCCATAATGTGCCATCAAGCACAGTCTGTGCCAGGCCTGGGAAGCAGGCTGTATCTGGAATGTGTCCACTCCAGAGTACCAAGGTGGTAGCAGGAATATCAGTGATATCGTTAAAGGGACCTTTTCAATGGGTTTTTAAGAGGATTCGATAACAAGAGTAAACACTTGCCATGTACTTAGAATAGTCCTGCTCACAGTAAACCCTACAGAGGCTTCAGAATTGCAGCAGGCAGGTGCAATGTCTTCCCAGCCTGCATCACTGGGCCAGATGTGGCCATCTGTCCCCACCTGATCCTCCCTGTAATCACGATCACCTATGGACAGTAGGTGATGCTGGCTCTAGAGTGGCATGCCCCATCCAAAAAAAGTCAATGTTTAAGTCTGGATGCCATGCCAGGCTTCATGATGACAGGCTTGAAGAGTGCAGAGATGCCATTTGACACATCAAATCCTGCTCTGCCTCTCACCTGAAGTGTCCTCCAAAAAAAAAAAAACGGTAGGAGTGTAACAAAGTATCTGCCCCTTCTATCAAAGTATCAGCCCTCTCCTACCAAAGCATCAATGTTTCCTAACAAAATATCAACCTCTGCTAAGAAAACATCAGCCTCTCCTACCAAAGTATCAGCCTCCTCCTAACAAAGTATCAGTTCTCACTTGACAAAGTATCAATCCCCAAAAAAAGTATCAGCCCTCTCCTACCAAAGTATCAGCCTGCTCCTACCAAAGTATCAGCTTTTCCTAACAAAATATCAGCCTCTGCTAAAAAAAAGTATCAGCCTCTCCTACCAAAGTATCAGCCTCTTCTGACAAACCATCAGTCTCTAGCAAGGTATAAGCCCCCTCCTAAAAAAGTATCAGCCTCTCTTAACAAAGTATCAACATCCTCCTACCAAAGTATTAGCCCCCTTCTACTAAAGTATCAGCTCTCTCCTACCAAAGTATCAGCCCTCTCCTAACAAAGTATTAGTCATCTTCTATTTTTCAAAGGAGTGATGTATGTGATGTGTGTCCATCTTTTCTCATGGGAACAAAACAGAAAAAGAAAAGGAGCAGAGAAAGAATGTCTTCCTTAGGACAGACTCTCCTCATCTTTGACTTGAGGAGGAGATCAAAGCCCTGACATGTGAGTACACATCACACCTGTGCAGAGCCTCTCTTTACTCCACACATTTATGTCAATGGTGATATTTTTCCAAAAGAAGTATTTCCCATGCATGACTTCAACAAAATGCAATTTGAATTTACAAAGGGATTTTAAAATTATTTTTATATGAGCAACCAAAGCAAATGATACATTTGCTGAGAGATACTAATCTACCCTGCACACAGCATGCTAACACCAAGATCCTACACCCAGCTCAGCCTCCGGTCTGGGTCACCAAAAATCCAAGCCCTGCACACTGCCAGCTCACTCTCATGTGCAAAGTATCCCCAAACTCCAAATATTAACTGTATTCTCTGGCAGCCATAGCACTTCTTATAAAATTACTATAAATGACTTATTGGTAACAAAGTTCTCTTTCAGCTATTAATAACGTTTAGAGCCAGAATCCCTATAATCTCTCTGAGTATTCTTCAGATTCCCAAGGAACTCTCTCCAGTTCCTCCCTTACTGTCCCTCCTTGACAGTCAGCTATCATGTGGAAGCCTCTCATTCTGAAGCTGAAACACAAGTGTCTCCTCAGATTCCTGGGCAGGCTCAAAGCATTAAAATAGCAGCGCCTATCTAGGAGCAAGTGCAGGAAAGGTGAATGCTCACCACTGCAAACAAAACAGCCAAAGTGAGCTTACCTGCCCAATCCTTCCATCAAGTAGTAAAAACACCACATGAGGGAACTTGCTGTTATGGGTTGATGGATGGATCTCCCACCTTAAATTAAGAATCTATATTGCACTTTATCTCCCTTCTTAGAAATCAAGAGATTTTTCTGAAAATTATAACGCAATGAAATGATTTAGTCAATTTAAGAAATAATCTTACTTGGTATATGGAAGATATAGTGGCGCCTGGTTTCAATGTTCCAAACGGAGTCCAGAAAGAGTCAGCTGAAAAGGAGGAGGAAGCAGCCGCCCCACCAGCAGGGGCTCCAGATGGATGTGGCCTCACCGGCCCCAGCTGCAGCTGCGGCTTTATACACTCTGGGTCCTGTGCGGGGCTGTCAATCAGACACACAAGGAAGTACATTTAATTCATTCCTTCGAGGGAATGACATAATCCCTCCTTCTGCTCCCACCATTTGCTGAGTACCTGCTGCATGGTCCAAGTCCAGCCTCTCTGTGCTGGACTCCCCCTCCCCATCCACCCAATCCGCCAGACAGGACGGGGCGGAGCCAGACCAGAGGGAAAGCAGGGACACACTTTTCCTGTCTTCTCTCAGGAAATAAAATGCTATAAATAACACCAGCAGGATTGGCTAGAGATCCCCGTTTTGCTTAAGAGGAAAAAAAAATGCAAGTTCTATGCTTTAAATATGTTTTGAATTACTCGAAAGAATACGACTGTTTCTAAACCAAATATGAGGCAATCAATAAAACACAAAAAATATCAATGGGTGTGAATGATTATTGTGCCTATTGATGAAGCTACTAGAGTAAATGAATTTTAACATGTGCAAAAATGACATCTAATCTAAAAGAAAGCTGTCTAACTTTATCTCAGCAGTTAAAACACTGAGAAGCCACACTGCAGCTTTTGGATGATTAATTTTCATCTAGATCCTGCTTCACATTGCAGCAAGGATCCTCCAGAACAATATCTCCTTGAGGGTGTTGATCACCTGCCCAGGTCCACAAGGGACACACTCTGCATTGGACAGGAGAAGCCCAATTGCAGGGGAATATCAGGAGTAGGTGGCACAGAAAGGGATCAGGAGAGGCAAAAGCAGTGGCAGCAGCCAGCATTCCACCCCTCCCCAACCCATGACCCCTGAAAGGCAGACTCATGGAACACAGTGCACAGAGGAGCAGGGTGTATCACCAGGGTCAGGGTGGAGGATGAACAGAGGGGAGGGGTCCCATCACCAGGGTAATGGTGCAGGGAAAGAGGGGGAGGGGGTCACATCCCCAGAGTCAGGATGGAAGGAGGGGAGTGGAAGGGTCACATCACCAGGTCAGGGTAGAGGGAGGGGAGATCACATCACCAGAGTCAGGGTGGAGGGAGGGGAGGGAAGGGGTCACCTCACCAGAGTCAGGGTGGAGGGCGGACAGAGGGGAGGGAGCCCACCACCAGGGTGATGGTGGAGGGAGAGAGATGGGGAGGGGTCACCAGGGTCGGAGTGGAGGGAGGGGAGGGGAGGGGAGGGATCACATCAACAGCATCAGGGTGGACGGAGGGGTCACATCACCCAACACGACCTGTAGAGTCTTGATCTGTCACCCTTCCCCAAGGGGAGCTTGGTGTTATTCTTCCTTGATGGCCTCTCAGTATGACATCATGTATTAACTACAGGACATGGCAAATAATTTGCATGGAGATGTCAACAGTTCCCGTGGCTTTGGTAGAGGAGTATCCGTGACCCGTCCTGGCATTCTGTACCCTTGGATTCTGTACCCTTGGATTCATATGAAGTGGGAACCGCACAGTGACAGCAGTTCCCACTCAGGGGGAGAGCCTCGCTGCTTCCACCAGTCTCCATGTGTCAGGGTGGAAGGAGGGAGAGGAGAGAAGTCACACCAGCGGGGTCGGGGTGGAGAGAAGGGACAGGTCACATCAAGAGTGTCAATGTGGACAGAGGGGAAAGAGGGATGTGGTGTGTGAGAAGAGGGGTGGGGCTGGAAGGGAAAAGGATGGATGGAGATGTGTGCTTCTGAAAGTCTCCTGTAAAATTGGAGTCAAGCCTCTCAAACCCTGCGGTGCTTTATCAGCTTTGTGAAATATTGAAAATATGTTGCCGTCATTTCAACCATGTCCACAGCATCTTCATCGGGAATGAATTCTATTCCAGGAAACCACTTTCTTTGCTCATCCATAAGAAGCAACTCCTCAGCCATGCAAGGTTCATCATGACGTGGCACAACTCAGTCTCATCTTCAGACTCCACTCCTGATTCTAGTTCTTTGCTGTTTCCACCACAACTGCACTTTCTTCCTCTGTTGAAGTCTTGAACCTCCCAGAGTTACCCATGAGGGGTGGAGTCTACTTCTTCCCAACTCCTGCTGATGCTGATGTTTTTTCTCTTCTTCTGAATCATGAATGCTCTTCGCGACATCTAGAATGGTGAGTCCTTTCCAGAAAGTTTTCAATTTACTTTGCCCAGATCCATCAAAGGAGTCACTGTCAATGAACAGCTATGGCCTTATGAAATGTCTTTCTTTAAATAATGAGACTCAAAAGTCTCAAAAACTTCTCCTTAGTTCATGACTAACAGAATGAATGTTGCATTATCAGGGAGAAAAACAACATGAATATTCTTGTACACCTCCATCAGAGCTCTTGGGTGGTCAGGAGCATCATCAGTGAGCAGTAATATTTTGAAAAGAATCCTCTTTTCTGAGCAGCAGGTCTCAATGATGGGCTTAAAATATTCAGTAAGCTATGCCATACATAGATGTGCTGAAATGTAGGCTTTGTTTTTCAATTTCCAGAGCACAGGCAGAGTCTGATTAACATTATTCTTGAGGACCCTGGGATTTTCAGAGTGGTCAGTGGACACTGGCTTCAACCTTAAGTCTCCAGTTGCATCAGCCCCTAGCAAGAGTCGGCCTGTCCTTTGAAGCTTTGCAAGTCAGGCACTGATTTCTCCTCTCTATTATAAAAGTCCCTGATGGCATCTTCTCAATAGAAGGCTGTGTCTTCTACATTGGAAATCTGATGTTCATGTAGCCATTCTACCAGTGACCTCAGCTAGATCTTCTGGAGAACTTGTTGCAGCTTCCCCATCAGCACTTGCTCCTTCACCTGTACTTCTGTGTTACGGCGACAGCCTCTTTCCTTAAACCCCATGAACCAGCCTCTACTATCTTCAGACTTCTCTTCTACACTTCCAACTGTGCTGCTGTAACAGAAAGCCCTCTGCTTTCTCCCTGCAAAATGGGTGCAATGACAAGCCCATCCCAGGATGGGGCAGGGATGAACATGCCCTGCAGATCACCCGACACTAGGTCTGCTGTCCCCAACCTGACCTCTGTAGCGGGGAGGGACTTGTTCCAAACACACCTCTGTCCTCAGCCCCAAATCTACTGAGTCAGAGCCTGTCTCTGGCTGGCCTAGGGCCTGTGGCCTGTTTCCACTGGAGCAGCCAAGGTGAGAGGTCTGTCCGCTGGCTCTTCTGGTAATTTCAGCAAGCTCCAAACTCCATCCCCATGCAAGGGTCCCCAGGCCACCTCGGGGTACTAGGAAGCAGGTCCAGGCCGAAAGCAGAGCAAGAAGAAGTGGCTTCTGAACACTCTGACTGGACATGCTGCCAGGAGCCACTGGCCCTGGTCCCATCCAGCCCCTCCTACAGGCCAAGTTGTCCCAGGCTCCTCACGTGCCATGTGTCTGTTTCTTTCAAACTCTCTGCAGTGCCCACATGGGGCTTTGCTGTTCTTCTGACTTAGCCTGTGAACATCTGGATGGTGGAAAGCACAGAGTAGCAGTGGATGTCCGGGGTCAGGAGGCCGCACTGTGACCAGGCCTCACCCTGGCTCTGCTGCAGTTGTCCTGGTCACCTGTGCTTCCCATCCATGGCTCAACTCAGCTTGCGGCCCATGGACCCTCACTCCTCCCACCTGTCTACCCCTCCCTCAGCTCACTCTTCACGCCTGTCCACTCTTCCTCTGCCCTCACTTCTCCCACCAGTCCACCCCTCCTCCACCCCTTCCCCACTCTCACGCCCCCACCCATCCACCCCTCCCCCATCCGTTCCCTACCCTCATTCCTCCCACCTATCCATCCCCCACCTCACTTTTCCACCTCTCACACTGCACCACCTGACCACACCCCAACCTCCACTCTTCCCACCTGGTTTACCTCACCACACCTCCCCTACCTTTATTCCTCCCACCATGTCTATCCCTCCCCCATCCTCATTCCTCCCACGTGGCTTCACCTGCCTCAGGGCTGGACATCACCTCTAGCCAAGGACTACCCTGGCTCTAGACGCGTCTGGCTTCTGGTCAGTTGCACCCATTGAGGTGCAACTCCATGTCCACAGCAGCCCCCACCCAGGAACAGAAATGGTGCCTGCCTTGACCCTCCCCAGAGCACCAAGTGTTTTCAAGTCAAAACCTCTCCCCTACCCTCGTTCCTAGCTCTCCCTGGAAGTGGACCCAATCAGTCTGCAATTCCTGAGCAGTTTGCAATTCCCCTATCCTCCTGCTGCACTTTCTGTGCCAGCCCTACTGCAAACCCAGCCTTGGGCGCCAGCCCCTCATTCTACACCCCTTCCATGGGTCAGCAGGACATCCTTGCTAAGGCCCCCAAGAAGTCACTCAACTACCTTGTGCACCCACAGAATCACAGTGAACTGGGGAGGTGCCAGGGCCTTTCTCACAGGTGGGTGTAAGACCATGTCTCAGAGTGCTCAGAACATGCCTGGTGCTTGGTAGAGACAGGCCAGCACCTCGCCGCTGCCGGGCATCAGATCTGCCGGTCCCCATGTAGTGCCCACAGGGATTTCTATGAATGAGACCTCCTGGAAAGCCCCAGGGGCCTCCCAGTGTGTATAGAATAAAACACACAGACCACATTGTCCTTCCATGACCTGGCCCTGCCTCCCCCCATGCCTCGTCAGGGCTCTCCCACCCCACCCTGCACCTTTCTGTGCCCAGTACAGTCCTGGGCCTTGAACTCACTGTTCCTCCTACCTGAAGCACCTTCCATGTCACATCCAGATGCCACATCTTCTGTGAAAGGTCACCTGGGTCACCCGGATCTCAGGTCAAGCCACTCCCCAGGGTTTCCTCTGATCAGCCAACCCCAGCTTCCTCGGCCACCTCTGCTCACTGTCCACTGCTGTGTATTTAGCATCTGCAGCCAATAGCCTCCAGATTCACCCTGTGGTCTTCCTGTGGCTCATGGGACACATCTTCTGGCTCCCAACAGTCAGCTCCACCAGAGGAAAAGCCCTGCAAGCACCTCTTCCCATCTACTACGGCCCCATTGGGAGCATGACACAGACCACAGACTCAGTGAAAACAGATGAATGAGTGAGTGAGTGAGTGAATGAGTGAATGAATGAGTGAATGGGTGAATGTCTCTGCAAATGGGCCTGCTCTTGGCTACAGGCCTAGGCAGTTTGATCAGCTGGGAAAGAGGGAAGGCCGCCAGGCTGTTCATCCAGAGTCTTATGTATCCTTCCTTTCACAATCAGAGAAGACATCCTGATTTTCCCACAGAAATACATTAACATCTTTGCTTGTGTGTGAAGTCAACCATAAACTCTGTAAATGCTGTAAACCCAGGACTCTGTGAGTCAACAAGTATGTGCTCATTGTGAACATGACATCCAGTGCACGGCCTTCATGGTGCTGGGTAGTAGAACGGGTTCCAAGGGCTCTAGCATGTGGAATTCGGGACACCGATTGCAGCTCTAAAAAGCGATACCAGAGAATGATTCCTAAACCCAGAAGACCAAGTGGTGGAGGGAAGTCCTTGCAGAGCACTGCGGGAGCAACTGAGCATTGCAGTCCAGGCTCCAGACTGCAACTCTAGCCAGCAGCCCCCGTTCAGTGAGATGGGGCAGCTTGTCAGAGAGCCAGCCGAGGGGCAGTTTGGGTGGCCATGTGCTGTGGGCTGAGTTGTCGTGAAGGCAGGGGCAGAGGGTGCGTGTGTATGTCTAGAAAACCCACTGCTGTGTGCAGAGAAAAGGGATTCAAGTTACGATGCGGAAGCTGAGGAGTAGAGAGAGCACAGGATCACACTGGGGCCATTGACAGACAAGGAGAAGGCAGAAGCCAGGAATCAGAGAGTGTTTTGTCCTGACTGGAATAGATGCCATGTACTAAATGCCCACCATGGCGAGGACCCCCCATCCATCACTTGAATACACCATCTGTGATTCACAAGATCGCATGGTGGGTATACTGGATGCATTTTGTAGAAACAAAGAATCAGAAAGGGTGAATTATCTGCTCATGCTGGGAGCAGCAGAGCTGGTCTGCATGAGATCAGGCACCACACCTCTGTCATTCCCTCCCTGCCCACTTTCCCACTGTCCCCAACCGTCACTGGCATCAGGGGATATCAGTGTTCTTGAAACACTAGTGTAGATCTCAGGCGGGAAGTCTGGTGTGCCACAAAACATAGCCATGGACGGCAGACCTTAGCAGAAACACAAGGACTGGAAATATGTCATAAGAAGAGTCTCCAAGACGGCCATATGAGTGTTCTGCACTGGAGGCTGACCCCTCAGCACCCCTCCTCCAGAGGAGGAGGAACCATTTGAAATAACCAACAGATGAATGGACAGGAACATCCAAGGAAGCAGAGGCCAATGCCACATGATAAAGCCTCCAGGGAGAGGATCTAGAGAGAGAGAAGAGAAAACATTAAGACAAGAACTTGGAAGCTCCCTGTTCACGAAGCACCAGGAAGAGAAGCCAAGTCCAAGGTCTAAAACTCAAAGCAAAGTCTCCCTCTGGGGCATGGGCTTGTTTTCCTGGCTGTGGGATGGCACGTGGGCCAGGGTGGGAGGCTCAGAAAAGAGTCCTGACATCCAAACTGGATCCTCTGGTCCCTCACACGTGCCAGGTAGTGGGCCTAAGAGCAGCAGTTCAAGACAGCAGAGATCCCCAAAACCAGCTTGTCTGTGGGAAGGAAGGGGGCAGCGGAGACCTCAGGGAGGACTGGGTCTCATCAGGCACTGGGCAGGGTCTCTCCACCTTCTCTCCACCCCCTAGGCCTCTCCCTGCTCCTAACTCAAACCTCTGAGCTGGCAGTCACTCTGCAAAGTTGTGTCACAGCAGCATGAACTCAGGAGGACCAGACACTGGAGGCCACAGTAAAACAGGCCATGGGGCGGGGGGAGAAGGGCGAGAGGAAAAGGAAGAAGAAAAGAGGGAGGGAGGGAGGAGGAAGGAAGGAGAGAGGGAAGGAGGAAGAGAGGGAGGGAGGAAGAGAAGGAAGGAAGGAGAAGGGAAAGAGGGGGGGGGGGGGGGGGGGGGAGGGGAAAGGAGGGAGGGAAGGGAAGGGAAGCAGCAACAGCTGGAACTAAGCAGAACTATTTGTGAATCCGGCCTGGCTACAGAGGCAGAGGGGCAGGCACCCATGCCTCACCATAAGGCAGTTCCAACTGTGCAGACTTCCTTTAAGCAGAGGCTGGTGTCAGGTTCTTTGACTCAGCAGATGTAGCGTGTAGTGGAGAAATTTGGGGCCATGGTGAGAACTTGAAGTCAACCAGGCCCAGGCCGTGGCAGAAACACACGGGGAAAGACTCAGAACCCAGATCCTGCCCCTCTGAAGAGGGGAGAGAGAAGAAAGGCCAGGCAGGGCCTTATGGAAGCCAGTGCAGGCTCAGAAAGTGTCTCGGGCTTGCTAAGGGCACCAAGACCAAAAGACAAAAACCCAAGTGGGTGCACATATGCGACTGTGGGTGTGCGGATGGGGCACCTCAGGACTGGAAGATGGGGCTGAGGCTGCAGGCCCATCCTACCTGGTCAGGATGTCCTCAAGTGGCAGGAGCCTCTGGTGGCTCCCCAATCTCTAGAAGATTCTCAGAGTGGGCGGGAAGCAGGAAACACAGAGATGGAGTGAGAGCATAAGGAACGCAGAGATGGAGTGACAGACTAGGGCATTTTCTGTGGCTGGTTCTGACACCTGTTGCTAGTAAGAAAGCATCCTCTTCCTCCCATGAACACATTAATGAACCTCCCTCTGGCATGGGAGCTTGTGTGTCTCGAGGCCCCAGGTGTGAGGCCAGGGTAGGCATCACAGCTCACCATACCCCAGCATCTGCTGAGAGGTCCTCGGAAGGCAGTCACAGCCACCTCTGCTCCATACAGCCCCCAAGCAAAAGTTGACTCTGAATGCATACGTCAGGTTCATTTGCTGCTGAGCCTGCACAGGTTGGCTGTGGCCAGTGGAACTGTGAAAGGAGCAGACAGACACCACATCTCTCACAAGGTTTGCTTGCATGCAGTTGTGGTGCTTTTATTCTGTTCAAATCCTGAAGGCTGCTATCTTATTACACCTGAGACACAGGAGAGAGAGCAGGGTCTGCCACGGCAACCAGAGCTGGGCACACACGTGGCCTGCCTTCTGCCATCCTATGTGACTGAGCAGGGAGGTGCTGGCGCTCAGGTTGTGGGCCAGCAAGGGTGTGTTTCCATGTACTCAACATCAGGGTGTTTTGGTCAACATTGTCCGTCCGCAGTGAAGCATCTTGGTGCTGAGTCACTCTCTGTGTGGTGTCCTGGGAGAATGGGGTTCTCATAAACAGATTCATGTGACTGACATTTGCTCAATGTTTTTGCAATTAGGCAAGAATCTGAGCATGGAGACCAGAGGAGGATCAGCCGGCTCCCTGCTCACCGCTCACTGGCGGAGGACTTGTGTGTGCCTTGCTATTGTGGAATTCAGCATTTAATCAGAAAGGGCAGGAGAATGCCAGTGATTGTAAAATGTCCCCGCTGGGATGACAGATGTAAACATGACTCCCAGCATTGAGCAAGCACAACCTTTTGCAAGATGCAATCATGGAAAAGAGCTTAGGAGTATCTCCTTTCTTTTCAGTGTCACTGCAAGTGAGTGACAAGACTACATTTTGCAAAACGCCCACACTGTATTGTTTCATGAGGAGGCCTCAGGTCCTTCATTCTCTGCCTAATACTGGATTGTTTAAAAAGTGCTTGGCAAACCTGTGTATTAGTCAGGGGTCTCCAGAGAAATGAATCGGTAGGATGTATGAGTTTACGTAGAAGGAGATTCATTATAAAGAATTGGGCCACATGGTTAAGGAGGTGACAAAGCCCAAGACCTGCTGTGGGTGAGCTGGAGACCCAGGAGAACTGACCCCACAGGGGTCTTGTCTGAAAGTCAGCAGGCTTGAGACCCAGGAGGAACCGAAACACGGATCTAAATAAGGAAAAGGTTGATTCCCAGCTCAAGCTGTCAGGCTAGAGTGCCCTCTCTCACCCAGGGAAGGGTCAGCCTTGCTGGGGCTTCCCTGGACCAGATAAGGCCCCAGCACACTGGGAAGGGCGCCGTGCTCAACTCAATCTTCTGATTCAAAGGTTCATCTCATTCTAAAACACCCAGGAATAATGTTCAATCAAATACCTGGGTGCCCCATGACCCAGGCAAGTTGACACATAAAATTGACCTTTACACCTTATGTGGACAAAAGTTAAAAACCAAAAGAAGAGAAAGCAAAAGGATTGCTCTGCTGAGTGGAGCTTATCGTGGGCACAGGCCGGTAATGAGACTCACAAAGGATACTCTCGTCTAGGATGTGTTCATTCTTCAAGGGACCACCAGGATACTAATGCGAATGAATCGGGCACAGTGGCTCAAGCATGTTATCCCAGTACTTTGGGAGGTGGAGAGGATTACCTGAGCCAGAGGTGAGACCAGCCTGGGCAACTAGACAAGACCTCGTCTCTACAATAAATCAAAAAACTAGCCAGGCATAGTGGCGCTTGCCTGCAGTTCCAGCGACTTGGAAGGCTGAGGTGGAAGGATCACCTGAGCCCAGCAGGTCAAGGCTGCAGTGGCCATGGTGCCACTACATCAAGAATAAGCTGGCTGGATTGAGGGAGTTTAAAAAGAACCTTTTTAAATTAAATACTTGATCTTGAAAGTGTTTCTTATCACAAGTATTTTGTTGTTTTTCTAATCTTTGAAGCTATTGAAAAATAAAATAGACAGAAATAGTCTGATTGTGGTTTTGTAAAGTATTTTTAGTTCATTCATTCAGAAGAGCAGGAAGAAGATGCCAAGAGGCCCTAAGGGCAGAATCAATGTTGAAACAACTAAAACTGCTTACACTGAATGAAAATATAGGTGTAAACATGTGTCTGTTTTTCTGGGGAGAAGGTTCATGGGTTTCTACTTTGCTGTAGACAGACCCATGGTTCTGATTGGATTAAATGTTACTGCCTTATGAGTCTCTAGAATTTTGGAGTTTATAAAGAATGCTTTTTGCTAGAATGAAAGTTTCATGAGAAAAGAGATTTTTGTCTTTTTTCCCTCAAGACCTAGAACATGGACTAAACCCAGCAGGGAGTTTCCCATGGCATTCGCATCCTGATCTTTGCCTCTTCCCTGGGAAGTTCATTGTTCATTCCATTATAAAAACCTCAGAAGCCCAGGGAGCTTGAACGGCCCACCCAAAATAGGCCTAGAAGGCCAGGATCATGCTGCCTTTCTCCCTGCAAGTCCAGGCTCAATTTCCTGAACTGTTGGCCAAAAAGCTGCAGAGACCAAAAGGGGAGAGCTGGGCGGCAGGAAGGCTGACCCTTGGATAGGCCAGACGCCCTCACCACCGTGCAGTTGCCAGCAGCTAAGTTCCTCTTTGCCCTGCCTGCCATAAAAGCAAATAAAATTTAGCAAACACATCAAGTCCATGGCTTGATCATATGTGCTCCAGTTCGGCCATGCCTTGCATGAGAAATAGAGGCAGGTGGGGCTCCAGCCCCTGTTTACGATAACAAGGGAGGCGGGATCTGGGCAAGACAGCTGGAGCGGATACTGGAAAGAAGCACTCTGCTCATGATCTGGGAGTTGACAGCCACTGAGGAGTCCCAGAACAAGTAGCTGAAGTTAGAAAAGAAGTTAAAATTTGGAAACTGCTGTGGCTGGAGGAGCAATGACCTTGGGAGCAGAAACTATGAGTCAACTTCTCATTCAGACAGTACAGACCGTGTGCCCTCAGATGAGGGGTCACTGTCTCTAAGCCTTGTTTCTCATCTGTGCTACCCCAGAAGCAGCACAGAGTCTCTGTCTCAGAATTATATGCCAAAATCTAATATGGAATTATATAGCAGCACTGGCTAACATGCAAATCAACAGTAAAATGTTACCTGTCTTTGCCAACCTACATATCACTTTTATTGGACTGCTACATACAAGACATTTTTTCTAAATGCTTTATTATTATTAATTCATTCAACTTTATATCACTGCATATAGTAGAAAGGATAATTCTCAGATGTTCCTCTTAAATCTGTGCAAAATTCCATCCCATGTGTCCAGATTTGGGTAGAACCAGTCACCACTAGGCAGGTCCCATGAGACCGAGTACACAGTGAAGCCCCTTGGCTGTGCATCCCAACTCATCTGCATCTCAAGTGAAATAGAAAGAAAGCATCAACACCAGTTTTTACTTTTATCCTTGTTTGTTGTAGCTATTTCTTCTCCCACAAAATAGTGCTGAGATGGTATCATTCTTCTATCAATACCAATCACAAATAAAAAACAAAAGTCTCTTTCACATCCAGAGAAAATTAAACAACAGCAACCAGATTTACCCTTTCACGTTGACCCAGCAAAAAAAAAAAAAAAAAAGCAAACAAACAAACTATATAAGATACATAGAGAAAAAGACAAAATACATGACAGAACGAGTTTTGAGAAACTGGATATCAGCAACAAAGGATGGTGAAGCTCTAGAGATTAGAAATGATCTGAGCCCTATGATCACCCCAAATGACTACCTGGAGAGCACCCCCAGACCCCAGGGGAGCAGGCAGGACTGGGGGTACCCAGGGAAAGCTCGGTTGACTCCCTGTATCAGCTGACACAGCTGAGATCCTGGGGAGCTGAGAAAGTGAGAATTCACAGGAGAGAGGTCTGAAGAGTAGAGAGCAGAGCAGAGAGAACTTCAGAGACCTGCAGTGAGTCCGCCTCTAATATTCAGTGGACTCCATCAGAATATTCACGAGTAGAAACTGTCACTGCAGGGGGAAATCCCCACTCGCATAGAACCTGGAATCATGCCTGCCTCACTGGAAACCTTCATGTTTCATGAGGTATTGAGTAGCGTCCTTGGAAAGCTCTTGCCTGTCATGAGCAATAATTAGCCCTAAACTATAAGCTGCTCTCATTCTACTTCATGGATCTTAAAAGCAAGACCCGAAAGGATGAGACCAGGCTTAACTGAACTCCAAAATATCATATAAGAATATTTATAGGGAAAAAAAACCTCAGCACTCCACAATGCAATACTCACAATGTCTTGTTATCTAATCAAAGATTACAAAGTATGCAATGATGTAGAAATGTTGAACGCACAATGAGAAAAATACTCAGTCCACTGAAACTAACCCAGAATTGGCACAGATATTAGCATTCACAGAGAACTGCATTAAAACAATTTTTATTGTTTTTATGACTATATTTTGTATGCTTAAAACTGTAATACATATGTTTAAATAGTTAAGTAGGCCGGGCGCAGTGGCTCAGGCCTGTAATCCCAGCATTTTGGGAGGCCAAGGTGAGGGGATTGCCTGAGCCCACGGGTTCAAGAACAGCCCAGGCAACTTGACAAGACCCATCTCTACAATAAATCAAAAAATTAGCCAGGCATCGTAGCACACACCTGTAGTTCTGGCTACTTGGAAGGCTGAGTTGGAAGCACTGCCTGAGCCCAGCAGATGGACGATGGGGTGGCTGTAAGCGTGCCACTGCAGTCCAGTCTAGGCAACAGAGTGAGACTCCAACTCAAAAACAAAAAACAAAATAAAACAAAACTTATCACTAATTAATACTTAATAGCAAAAGTCTGAATCCTACGGTGTAGAACAAGACATAGATGTCTGCTCTCATCACTCCTAGTCAATGTCTGAATGGAACTTTTAGCCAATGGGCAAGAAAAAAAGAATATTCAGAATGAAAAGGTAGAAGTAAAACTGTCCCTTTATTTGCAGACAATATGAGCATCTATGTAGAAAATCTAATAAAACCTACCAAAAACTACTAAAAATAATGAGTTTAGCTTTTAGGATACAAAATTAATATGCAAAAAATCAATTATATATGCACATATATGTAATAAATCATGAGAAATTGACATTTTAAAAAATATTTACATTAACAACAAAAACATTAAATAGTTAGAGATTAATCAAACAAGACAAATGCAATACCTTGCTACTTACAAGTATAAAACATTTCTGATAGTAATTGAAGAAGTCCTAAGTAAATGAAGAGGTATGCAATGTGTATGTACAGAAGACTTAATAGTTGTTAAAATACCAATTTTCCCCAAATGAACTTATAAATTCAGTATAATTTCCATCAAAATATGGATATGCTTTTTGGTAGAAACTGAGAAGCTAATTATAAATTCCATATGAAAATGCTTAAAGTATCCAGAATAGACAAAATGACTTTGAAAAAGCAGAACAACATGAGAGGACTAACACTAGTTATTAGAAAGCTAATCAAAACAGCATAGTATTCTTTTAAAAAACAGAAAAATCAATAGAACGGAAAGAGTCCAAAAATAGGACAATAAAAGTATGTACAAGTGGTTTATGACAAAGTTACAAAAGCAGTATAGTGGAGAAAAGATTGTTATTTTTGCTAATGATTTTGGAACACCTGATATCAAAACAGCAAGAAATAGCCTTCAGTGTTTACCTTGCATCGTGTACACAGATGGACACAAAATGAATGATATTCCTAACTATAAAATCTAACACTCTAAACATCGTATAAGAAATAGTACAAAAATATATTTGAGACTTTGCTTGAAGAAAATATTCAATTGTACTTCAAAAGCATATTCATAAAATAAAACATTGATAAATTGAAAATCAACAAAATGAAATTGTTCTGTCCATCAAAAAAAAAACAATCCTGGTATGAGAATTAAAAGAAACCACAAAATGGGGGGGGGGGATGGGGGAATTGCAAATCTTTTATCTAACAAATGACCCGCATTCATAATATGGCAAGATTTCTCAATTTCTTGTTCCCTGCAGAAAGAAAGAGAAAGAGAAAGAAAGACAGACTTGGGTACACACTTCACAAAGAATACTTGTGGCTGAAAAGATACTCAAAATCATTAGTCACCAGAGCAATGAAAATTAAAACCCCAATGAGATTCTGCTGCATAGCAATCAGAATGACTAAAATTTTTTAAATGACCCACCACATGCTGGAAGATGTAGATGAACTGGAACTTTTAGACATTCAAGTTAGAAAGGCAAAAATTCATAACCATTTAGGAAACAGTTTCTCTATTTCTTCAAATGTTAAACATACACCTACCATACCATCCAGCCAATCCACATCTAGGTATCTACTCAAGAGAAATGAAAGGACGTATCCACACAACAACTTGTAAAAGTCAAAAACTGGAAACAACCCAGTGTCCATAGCAGAAGAATGAATAAACAAAATGTGGTGCAGTCATTCAATGGAATACTATTCAATCATGAAAGAAATGAATTGCCCATATATCTTCTTTTGAGAAGTGTCTATTCATGTCTTTTGCCCACTTTTTAAAGGGGCTGTTTGTTTTTTTCCTTTTGGTGCATATGAGTTCCTTGTAGATCCTAGATGTTAGGCCTTTGTCCGATATACAGTTGGCAAATATTTTTCCCATTCTGTGGAGTGTCTCCCTGCTCTCTTGATGGTTTCTTTTGCTTTGCAGAAGCTCATTAATTTGATGAGGTCCCACTTGTCTATCTTATTTCTTAAGGTATTAGCCTTTAGCGTTCTGGATAGGAATTTGTTGCCGGTTCCAATTTCCATAAGGGTGTCTCCTGCGTTTTCTAAGGTTCTTATAGTTTGAGGTTTTACGTTTAGATCTTTGATCCATTCAGAGTTAATTTTTGTATATGGTGATAGGTAGGGGTCCAGTTTCAGTCTTCTGCATGTGGTCAGCCTGTTTTCCCAGCACCATTTACTGAATAGGGTTTCATCTCCCAAGCAGTTTTTGTTGGAGTCATTGTCAAAGATGAATTGGTTGAGGAATTGAGGCTTTGCTTTCAGAATCTCGATCCTGTTCCATTGGTCTATGTGCCTGTTTTTATACCAATACCAAGCTGTTTTGATTACTGTAGCTTTATAGTAGAGTTTAAAGTTTGGAAGTGTGATATCTCCTGCTTTGTTTCTCTTGCTAAGGATTGTTTTGGCTATTCATGGTCGTTTATGTTTCCATATGAATTTCTGTATTGTCGTTTCCAGATCTGAGAAGAATGATGTTGGTAACTTAATGGGTATTGCATTGAATCTGTAGATTGCCTTTAGTAGGATGGGCATCTTAGCAATGTTGATTCTTCCTATCCATGAGCATTTGTTTGTGTCTTCTTGGATTTCTTTGAGCAGTGTTTTGTAATTTTCATTGTAAAGGTCTTTCACTTCTCTGGTTAGGAAGATATGGGCAGCCAACAGACACATGAAAAGTGCTCAGCCTCACTCATCATCAGAGAAATGCAAATCAAAACCACACTGAGGTACCACCTAACCCCTGTAAGAATGACTATCATTAATAAAACAAGCAACAACAGATGCTGGCGAGGAGGTGGAGAAGAGGAAATGCTTCTACACTGCCGGTGGGAATGCAAACTTGTACAACCTCTCTGGAAAACAGTCTGGAGATTTATGAAAGAAGTAGAAATTGACATTCCATATGACCCAGCAATTCACCTATTGGGAATATGCCCATAGAACTCAAATTATTCTATGAAAAAGATGCCTGCACATGCATGTTTGTTGCAGCTCTATTCACAATAGCAAAAATATGGAACCAACTGTGTTGCCCATCGAAGTTGGACTGGATAAAAAAAGTGGTACATATACACAATGGAATATTATGCAACCATAAAAAAGGATAAATTTATGGACTTTGTAGCAAATTGGATGGATTTGGAGCCGATCATACTCAGTGACTTATCACAGAAACAAAGAACTGAGTTCCATATGTTCTCACTCATAAGGTGAACTTGAACAATTATAATGCTATAAGAAAGCAATTGGCAGTAGTGGAAAATTGTCGGGTGTGGGGGTGGGACTGGCAGTTGAGGGAAACTGCTAGGGAAGGGGGGACATACCTCATCAACAAAGGTACCTGCATGATCAATGTTTGCATTCCTAACCCTGAATTGTACACCACATCTTTATAATAAATACATTAATTAAATTTTTTAAAAAAGAAAGGAACTGTTGTTTTATGCCACAATATAGGTGAATCTTAAAATAATTATTCAGAGAAAAATGAGTAAAAAGAGTATAAACTGTCAGGGTCTGTTTATGAAAACTCTGGAACATGCAAACTAACTAACATGCAAACTAACCTGAGGTGACAGGGACATCAGCAGTTGCCTAGAGAGGGACAGGTGGAGAGAAAAAGAAGGGGGGGATTGCAGAGAGGCAGAAGGACAGTTTTGAGCTGATGGATCTACTGGGGTGTGTGTGTGTGTGTGTGTGTGTGTGTGCGCGCGTGCACTTGTGCATGTGCTGTGGTGGTATTGTAAACCAAACATAAAATTCTGAACCTCCCAATAATTGAGCAAAGCTCCTCTGGGTCAAGGGAAACGTGGAAGACCAAATCCAGACCACGACAGGACAGGAGGGCAGATGCTTCTGGTTAGGGTCCCTCCCTTTGGAGTGTAGGCACAACACACCAGCACTGACATTAAAACAGATTGTCAGACTGAAAAGCACAAACTCTGTGGGAATAAGATACCAAACACCAATCTGACTCTGGTACAGCATCACACAACAGGTAAAAGGCCCTACAGGACATAAACATACTTTACCCCAAGATATGTTATTTGACATATTTTGGACCAGGCCTACAAAGCCTTCTTTTGGGGACATTTGCCTCTGTAGAGAATCTCCTTCCCTGTGCTCTCCCAGACCAGGAGAGAGTTAACTGAGAGTATGACACCTTTCAAAGTCCAAAAGCTGCCATTTGCTGTCTATTCTCCATGAAGTCTGCTTCTTAGAGGCTTCAACTGCATAACAAGAACCTTGGATTTCACAACATGCCTTCCCCCACCATCTTAACTCAAGAATTCCTTTCTACCAACTTCAGAATTTTTTAGACAAAGCTTTACGCTTTCAACCAACTGCCAAATGGAAAATCTTTGAATCCACCTCTGGACCTATAAGCCCCTACTTCAAGATACCCCCAATTGCCAGACTGAACCAAGGTATACACTACATGCATTGGTTTATGGTTTTGCCCATAACTGTCTCCCAGGCATGGGCATGTTGGGTTTGATGCTCCAGCCAGAGGTCCAGGCAGTCAGATGTGCAGTCACAAGTCATAAATAATACCAGCAGCGCAGACACAGGTTTGAAGATGCCAGCCTAATGGAGTCCCCAAAGACCTGACTCATAGTGACAAAGGTGAATTTAGGAGACAAGAGAGGAAGACAAAAAAATGGGGGAACCAGCAGTGAGCAAGAGGAGTTGGAGCCAGGGAAGGAAACTGAAAAGGAAAAACCAGAGAAGTGGGCGACAGCAGGAAAGGGATGAATCCAGCCAGGATCAGCCAGAGGATTGCCCATGATTGCTTCCAGCTAAATAAAGGCAAAAAAACAATGCCACACTGTTTCTATTTTGGATTTTAAAAGTCACTTTGATGCCTTTCTGGAATGGAAAGTATCCCCCAGCTATTACTTTAAGAGAGTGTTGACATGCATCATTGAAAAAATATTAATAGCACAGTACACATTTCCTGCATTTTAGGAGGCACCTTGTTCAGCCACTAGATGAGCTATGCCCACAATTTGTGGATTCCCATGAACCGCAGCTGTGAAATGTGCTCATCCATGACCTCAGAAATTTCGGTGGACACTCAAGGTTGTCTCCCTCTCTGAGAGAGCTTTGCATGTAATGTTTACCTATTCCAAAGAAGTCACCTGGAGGTCCAGCAGGGAAAGTCATTGGTTTATTAGAACTTATGGGAGTCACCAATGGTGGGTGGTTGCTGAAAAATCCGCTCCTCCGGGCAGCACAGTAAGCAGTTTGTAATCAAGCAAGATAGGAATTCGAATTACCATATGGTGTTTATAATTACACTGAGTAAGAGGGATGCCTACATTGCTTTCAATTTTGCTTGGTCACCTGCATCCTGTAACTCATTACTGAAATATGCACACCCTTAAGAGACCAGCCATGGCCGGAGGTGCTCCCTGAGGGTAGGGATGGAAAGAAGTCAGGTGTAGGGGGAAACAGTCTATGTCCAGAAAATAC
This sequence comes from Carlito syrichta, assembly GCF_000164805.1. Lineage (NCBI taxonomy): Eukaryota > Metazoa > Chordata > Mammalia > Primates > Tarsiidae > Carlito > Carlito syrichta. The sequence continues at coordinate 223,444 of NW_007245005.1, forward strand.
CTCATGACATCACCACTCCTTCCTCTGGGAAGAGGTTCAGTGAGAATTCTGGGAAGAGGTTAGTTCCTACCTGCGGGACACAACACGTGGCCACTGAGTGGAGGCCAATGCTAGCAGTGACAAGCCACATGCTTTTGATTGCTGTGAGAATGAGTTGGTGTGGGTTGTCAGAGTCCACAGCAAAAGCAAACAGGGAGTCTGTGCTAACTGCGTTATTCAGTGACATTTAGTAACAGAGACCACATCAATGATTTTGGAAAAACCGATCATGAAAGCATATCTGTCTATGAAATAATACTAATGATTTTGTGGCAGTGACTTTCCATCAAAGCCCTTGGACTTTGGCCATTCCTGTGAACATACATTCTTGTTACCCGTTGTGTGTTGCCTGTCAGCGTCCCGGCATCTAACCCTCATTCATTATTGGCTCTGTAATCTGTTCTCCAGCCAGTTCGACCTAGGAATGAACTCTCTGGCTTCTACTCAGATTATGCTATGATTTTTCCAAACCTAAGTCTATTAATTTTGAAACTTTCTGTGTGGCCTCAAAATTAATGAAAAATCAACACACAGTGACATGACTCATTTACTTTTACCAATTCTCCTGAACCAGATATCTAGAAATAAGATTACATCAAAGGTTTAAATACCCTGCAATGACCTCACTAATTTTGCATAATTATTTCCCTGAATATACACGTCAGCATTGTTTAGGCTATTCATGCTAAGAATAAAGTTTTCATGCCAGATAAGTACGAAAAGCCCAAAACAACTTATCTCTTCTATTTCTTAATTTCATGATTTATGAGAGGAGATAGTGGAAAGCTTAAGACTTATGCAAGCCTGGGACCTGAGATTCCCCAAGACCTGGACAAGTCATGCAGCATTGCAGAAACAGCTAACTAATTCGATTAGTGATATGTATGGATAAATGATGGAGATGGAGATAGAGGTTAGAGATAGAGATAGAGATAGAGATAGAAGATACATAGAGACATCTTACCTAGTAGTTTTATTCTGAGAATTAATGAAATTATTTGTGTAAAACATGAATGAGGCACCAGGGATGCACTAAGATTTCCATCAATGGCACTACTGTAATTATTATGTCTAACTACACTGCATGATATCTGCTGTTGTTACAGTGGAGTTTGTGATCTGAATGTGAATTGAGCAGTCTGCAAATATGCACATGCAGTTAGACACAGGCCTATGTGAACCAGGGGGGATTTACCAATGCAAAGCCTCCCCATCAACATGCACGTTGTGACTCCAACACCTGCTCAGACTTCGTAAATATTTACCCTGAGTTTTTTCTTATGACATTAGTGAAAGCAAAATAGACATCTGGGTTACCCAGGCTGGTGCACATCCACAAGAAAATGGCCCTTGCTAATTCCTGTCCAATGTGTGTCCCAATAGAAGGGTGTTTAATAAAGAAGGTGAGAAAGCAAATTGCACAGTTAGGGAATACATGAGTCTAGAATCTGGACAGGCAGAAATGAGGAATCATTTTATTTTGTTTTATTCCTTCTAATTAATTTGTTAAGGATCCCTATCAGGTCCCCTAAAATTGGGGCAGGAAGACTCAGAAGTATTGACAAAGAGTGGTTGGTGCAGCTACGTCCAGTCAGTCATGGAGAGAGAGACACACAACCCTTTTCTCACCAGAAAGATGGAAGCATGTTGTTCCAGAGCCAGCACAGTGCTGTGGCCCAGATCTTCTGGTCTCGGCCACTGTGCAGACGGCAATCCACGTAAAGGTCACAGCAGGAGTTGTCTCTGGGATAACACTTTAGCTGTATTCTGTCTCGAATCCTTTACATATGGGGTTATGTGAGACAAGATGGTCGATGCTATTTTCCACCACCTATAGCCCATAGGATCTAGGACAAGGCAGCTGTGAGCTCAGGGACAGAGAGGTAGGAATTGTCAACATGGTTAGACCCACCGATTGCCACTCTATGGGGAAAGAGAATTCCCTTTTTAACTCTTTTCTTATCCCCACTCAGAGAGAAAGGAAATATAATTCACAGATATAATTGCCACACTTTGATGAATACATTTTCTCTACATAAAATGGAAAAGTCTCAGGAATCTTGAAAATAAAAACCCCACAAACATTTGATGTACATTGATTAGGAATTACATTTATTATCGTGGTCCAATTGCCCCTTGAAATGACATGAAACCACACTTCGAAGATTCACAAGTGTGATTCAAGGCCAGAGAGCTTCCCTTCATGCTCTTGGGCCAACTACCAAAGACTTCAGTATAGAAGGCGTTTTAAGAGCATGCTGATAGCATTTTTTTTTTTTTTGGTCAATGAATCTATATACAATAAAGGACCATTTAATAATATAATGATTTTCTAAGTCTCTGTGTGAATACTCATAATCACTTTAGAGCCCTGAGGAACCATGCAGTCACTTCTGCTAAGGAGAGATCACACTGCATGAGAACGTTCCGTCTGCTCCCACGATGATTAGCTCTTCATTTACCCAGGCACACACAGCCACCTGCCCATCAATGACATTTCAAACAGGGAAGAGCTCCCTCTGTCATGGACCCAAAAACTTCTAGATAGCTCCCACAAAGCAGGTCATCCCAGGAAAGCATTTCATAATGGCCAAGTAGATGGAACAGGCAAGGGTGTGACTCCAGGAGAAGAGGCTGGTGAGGCAAGGACCCCCAGGCAGAACCTCTCATCCCCACCCCACAACCCTCCTCACCTACCTCAGGGCTGGAGGAAACCAACAGATACGGACAGAAGCCAAATTCACCATCAATTGCACAACCACACAGCCTCCACTGCTACAGATTCTTAAAAGTGGATATTTCTTAGACTTTTGGTATTTACAACGAGAAGGCCCTTGTTCAGTATTCTGGGTTTGAAAAGCTGATTTCTCCTAGTAGAAATACAGTTTCCCAAGCATCTCTGAATTTCAGCTCATATGTTCATATGAACGGTTCATACTCTCAACAATAAACTTCTTGCAATTTTTAATGATACATTTAGAATTTTCTGCAAAAGGTACAAAATCTAACAGGGATAGCATTAAGTTTAGAAGTACAACTTCAATCCACTGAATAGTCAAATATCAAAGTTGATTAGAAAGCATGGACCCTCTTCAATGGATTTCTGAAAAGACATATTCAGTTGGCTCATATTAACTTAAAAATATTTTGTGGAAGTTAAATGTACTTTGAAGGGATAAAAATATAGTCATTCTTCTACAAGGTAGCCAATAAAATCTGTTGAAACCAAACTGATAGAAAAGATTGAAGTTGAAGATTCTTTTCTGAGACCAAGTCAACCAATTGTGTAGTGTTGAACACACTGGCGTTTCTCTTCCCGTTTTTTACAGGTCTTCTCAATCGCCGCTATCTGCACTTGTAGATTTTGGTTGAATCTGGAGCTGAGGTTGCCAAGATATTGAGAAAAAGGACTTGCTAAAGACATGAAGGCACAAAATCCGGCAACAAAAAGTGTTTTATGAGTCTCAAGTACTTTGTACATCATAGAATAAGCTGCGTATAATCAAATGCTGCTTTCATTTTCAATGAATTTCTCCAAACTCTTCATAGCACCAACACTGAAGAGCCAGCTTTAATCTTCTTCCACTCTAAGCTGGGAGGACATATGTGGGCTGAGCGGGCCGGATTCCAGCATTTGTAACTCCATCTCTACTGGCCTCTCCGAGAAAAGGTATTTGGAAACCAACTTTAAAAAGCCATTGATAGTTTTGTTCCATAAACAGAAGAAAAAATAACTCAATGTTGGGTAAACTTTACGACTCTTACTACTATCATATTTTTAAGGTGCCCATCTGTATTCCATAAAGAGGAAAAAGAGCTAAAGACATATCTGGATGGTTCCAACAAGTGTGGAGCAGGCATCACATGACTCTTCCTTCCATAAAATGATGCACTGAGAATGTGAGAAGGCTCAGACACGATTCTCATAGAAATTTCTCTCTTATATGAGTCAAATAGTAACAAAATAAGAGTCAACATGAATACCAACGGCACAAACTAACACTTAAAAATAAAAAAAATTAAGAGAAATGTTCATCTGCAACTCCAGACACTTCAGCCACTGGTGAAACTTTGAAGATGGAGCATATGCATAGAGGATGTTCCCTCATTGATTTTCCTTTTAATTTTTTCCTAAGGCTGAAATGTGCCATGTGGGTGAGACATTTGATTTAAAATATATTTACTGTATTTATTCTTAAAATGTAAATCATGAGGTTATTAGTCAAGTATATCTTTTTGTAAATTAATCTAATTACATTGTTTTCTTCCTAGTTATTAATTTATGATCAATACTGTGATATAGGCATACATTAATCTACGAGATCCTTTGGAGAAGGCAGATAAGGAGATCTGTTATATAATTATAACTTTCTGTTAGCTATGATTAGATCAGGCTGACAGAAAGACCCAAATAATATTTACCTAAATAGAATACAGTTTCTTTTATCATTACATAAAATACTTGGTGGGCAATCTAGGTTGGTGTGACCCCTAGTATGTGTTGCCAAGCTTGCTCTATATTGCTGATCCACCTCGAATAGACTCAAGTCCCAAGTTCATCTCATGGTCCAAGATGGCTACATACTCCAGAGAATGCATCAGCATTTCACCCAGCATGAAGGAGAACTGAGGGGAGAGGAAAACACCTTTCTTTAAGAATACTTTCTAGAAATTGATACCACATTTTCATGTATATCTCTATGGTCAGACCCCAGTGCAGGTTGAGTATCCAAATCTGAAAACTTGACATCCAAAATCCAAAACCTTTTGAGCACCAGCCTGACTCTCAAAGGAAAAATTCATTGGCGCATACTGGATGCTAGGTTCTCGGATGAGAGTGCTCAACTGGTAATTATAAGGCAAATAGTCCAAAATCCAAAATCTGAAACAGTTCTGGTCCCAAACATTTTGAATAAGGGATACTCAACCTGTAACAAGGCCACAGGTACCTGCAAAAAGAGCTAATAAATGTAGAATTTATTCTTACCAGACATTTGTCCACTGTATTAATTTTCCATAGCTATTTAACAAATAATCACAAACTTGTTGGCTTAAAACAACATACATTTATTTTCTTATAGCTCTGTTTCCCCACTCCAAAATCAGGCTCTGCCCTGGAGGCTCCATGGAAAAGTCTGTTTCCTTGGCTTCTGGCCCCTGTCTCCATCTCCAAATCAGCTGGGTAGCATGGTGCTTCAGAAGTCATCCCCCTTCTGTGCTGTCGGTGTCCTTCTGCCTCTCTCTTAGAAGGACACAGATGCTTGCAACCAGTGTCCACATGGATAATCCAACCTCCACATCTCGAGATCTTTAATTCAATCACATCTTCAAAGTCTCTTCTGTCTTATAAGGTAACAGCCACCGGCTCCAGGGATTAGGACCTAGATATCTTTGGGGCTGTTATTCAGTCTGCCATGGGGACTGCATTCCTGAGGAAAAGGGGAGAACGAACACTAGAGCACCAAGGGCTTTTGCTGCAGAGAGAAAGCAGGAGACTGGGGTCGTCTCTGAGAACGCAGGCCAGAGATGGATGTGGGAAAGAGGAATGTGCCCAGTAAAGGCACTTGACCCCGAGCCACCCTTCCTCAGAGAGCCCTCTCTCGTGCTGAGGGCATGTCTGATGCCCATGTAAGGAGCCGTGGCGGATGAGTGAGGGGAACAAGAACGTGTCAAGATAAATATGACTGAGTCACTTGTTCTCTTCAGGACAGGGCTGGGTCCCAGCCATTTGCCACAACTTTCCCAAAAAGTCCAGTGATAAAGATTGATGTTTCACAGATGCCTTTGAAGCAGCCATCAAGATGACTCCCCTGTCTGCCTGAGCCTTCCTCTGATTCTCCCCAGTGCAGTTGGGAAAAGGCCTGGCCATCCATAGACAGTGGCCTCCACAGGCTCTCACTTTCCCTTTCATCTTTATCCAGGGCAGTGAGAGCAACATTCCAGCATGGCCCTCCTGCTCCTGGCTGGCTGCCAGGGAGACTCTGCTGTCCAAGCAGTTAAGGATACCAAGAATGTCACCAGTTCTTGTACAGAAATGTAAGTACCATGGAACTATTCCAGCAGCCAGAGCCAAGTTCAGTGGGAACAAATGGTTGAACTGTTTCAGAGAATACTTTCTGACCACTTTCCCTCTCCTGGGGCAGAGAGGCATCACCCAGTCACACACGTTATCATGTTGGGCTGATTCAGTGGTGATGCTGAACCTTGTAAAAAAGAGGCATGTTCTTCCCTCAGAGAGGAGGTAAGAAGGCAAGTTGATCCAGCCTGTAGATGAAGAGATTTGGTGATGAGACTCATTGGTAAGTGTTCTATTGTCTCCTTGTCCAACATGGTTTATTTTCTGGGGAAAAGACAGATAGATAGGCTATCTCCACTTGTGACTCCAGCTGCTTTCCAGGAAAAAGAAAAGTGATATCTCCTGAGTGTCTGGAGCCTTCAGCCCCATGAGGAAGATCCAATGGAAGGCTTGCCACAAAAAATGATCTCTTATGTAAAATGAAAATTCTAATTTCAAAGTACACCCAAGTCCCAGTATTCCTGTATGCATCCCAGCATCCCTTCCCTGCACGTGGTCAGGTCTCCCCAGACACTGGCTCCCCTGCGAGTCCTCTACCATGCATGCCTCCCACTGCACCTGGGTTGAGCACACAAGGACCAAGACAGGTGCAGGCCACAGTCTCCCACTGTATGGCATTGACACATCAGACAGGAAATACCATGTGGAGAAACCATTGGGGGCAGGGAAGCAGGTGTCAAGGGACATGAATTTGGAGTTTGTAAAGCCAGTTGGGCAGTGCGTATTCCACTTTGACCCACAGTGTTCTGACATATCCATGCCTCAAGGCCCTGTGGAGATGTCATGGAGACCAGAACTGTTGCTCATTACGATCTGGTTTGGGAGGCCCTTCAGCACAGTTCCAGCATGTCTGCCTTCCAGAGAAATCGAGGGCTTGGGTGGGGGAGCCACTCCATGCTGGTCCTCTCAGCGGTTGTCCACTGCCATGCAGCTGCCCTGTTCCCAGGAGCGCATCCTCCCATCCAAACCCTTCCAGCCCACCAGGTCTTCTGGGAATACAAGACCTTGTGTTTCTGTTGCCCAGACTCACAGACACCTGTGTGAAGGCTATTCCTTTCCCTAAATGAAGCCAATCTCACACCACTATTGGGTTCCACCACATCAACCCCATAGAAGATCACCTTTCTGCCTTATCTGCACATCAAAAAGACTTTCAAAATGAATACTTGTATTCTCCAATAACTTGTGTAACATTTCTGAGAAGACATCTCAGAAACTTAGCTTCTTCCCCCCAACCCTGCTCAGAGCCGCGTGTTCAAAGTGAAACACCTCCACCAACCTGGACAGTGCACAGGAACCCAGGAAGTTTGCAGAAAACCCTCTCAACGTGCACTGCCTCCCAGGGTCAGAAACAACAGGCTTCCATTTCTTCCAAGGAGCATAAACGTGGGCTCTTCATCTTGGCCCTGGCCCTGTGCCCTGCCTGTCCACAGGCTGCCTGTGGCTCCCTGTGGGCACAGTATCTGATTTTCAACGAGTCCACTTTCCTGCAGACTCAACGTTTTTCCATAGGGTCTACGTCATAAGAAAGCTGCCTGTGAGGTTAGAAGATACTTTTTTGCTCAAGAATGTCAAACTACTATGCTAAGATGGAAAAAAAGTGGGGGTCATCAAAGAAAACACAAGCATACATCACACTGCTTAACTGATAAAATGAGAAAGTAACAATGTCACCACTCTTATCAGATTGGAAGTTGGGACATGTAACTCACGTGATCACAACTATTTCTTCAACTCCCTAAAGCAGAAAACGGCATAACTGAATTGTCAGTGGCACGATTGGTCTGGATTTTTCAGGCAAAGGAAGGATGGTTTTTAAGGAAAACAGCGAATAGACTCTGCTGACATCCAAAATAATCACAGCAACATTTAATTCACCATGACCAGCCACAACGTCCCTAACAAGGGGGAGAGCAGCTTCCCCAAGGCTGGTGCTTGTAACGTGTTCCAACCTGGCACCTGGCCGTGCTGGCATCTAGGAGAGCCTCCATCTCAGAGAGGCCCGGGGCTCCTTCCGGGATTCATCCCACAGCCTGTCTACCGCCTGCGTCGGCTGCTCTTCCTCCCCCGAGTCTCCATGAGATCCCAAGCATCTGCCTTCAGCTGCTTTCTCTCCTCACGCCTCCTAAATAACCTCGTCAATTCCCATGACCTCAGCTTTCACGTCCCTACTGCCAGGTTCACATATCCAGACCCAGACTCTCGCTAGAGCTCTGTACTTCCAGTCACAGCAGATGTTTCTGCCACCTCTGATTCACCTCAGTCAGAAAAGCGTGGTCCTTGCCTTCTGCTAAGCCATCCTTTGCGTCTCCTGGGATCAGAGACACAGCAGGATGAATTTATCTTTTCCCTCAACAGACCTGGGGTCTCCCCAGCCTACTCCTGCACTCTTGTCCCCTGAGCCCTCCTTGGTCATGGTGTCCTTCACTCAAACCAGGGCAGAAACACTGGCGGAGTAATTTTCACAGTCAGTATTTTCCATTTAACTTTTACAACAATCTAAAGAGCTAAGTGCTGTTATTCATATTTTACAGATAAGAAAACTGAAGTTCCAAGAGATTAGCCCAACTGAGCAAATGACAGAGAGTAAGGTACAAAATCAGTGTTGGAACCCAGGTATGTCTAGCTGCAAGGCCCACACCCTTGGACCAAAAGAATCGCAACCTCAACCCGTACAACATCCTGAATTGTACCCCACATGTTTAAAATAAAATAATTAATAAATATTTTTTTTAAAAAAAAACAGCAAAGATTAGCGATTCAGATAGAGTGTCCTAGTTAATCCTTACAAGACAAATGTGAATCATGGCACAAGACCCAGAGGGAGGGAAAATTGTATAACGTGCCCAAGGCTACACGGCTCAGGAAGGAGTTTTAATCCCAACTCTTCATGATCTGGGTTGTTTTCAAATCTGCTTCCGTGGCCTTATATAAATGATTTGGTTCCTTTAGGCTCTTCCCCACCACTCTAGCACCAGATTTACCTCTTATTCATAAACAGTTCTCATTCAGAATCGATCTGATCTCTTCTGGTTCTTTAAATCTTGAATGGCTGTTCCGGGACCAACAGATGACATCAAGATTTCTTAGAGGAACATTTAAAAATCGCTACACCTGCAACCAGTCAACATGAATGCCTTTATTTTCAGCATGCCAGTAGTACCTGAGCTGCAAACTCACCTGGTCTGTTACTTCTTCCCGATTCCCCCATGCTGACTCACCCAGTTTCCACCTTCTTCTTCAAGAGAGCTGAAAGCAAAGTCCTCTGGGGAAATTCTTCCTATTCCCAAAGATTAGGATTAAGTATCTGTCTTAGTTCCCTCAGGCTACTCTAACAAAATACCATGGATGGGTTGGTTTCTAAACACCAGAAACATCCTTCTCACGGTTCTGGAGGCTGTCTGGAAGTCTGAGGCCAAGGCACTGGAGACTCCATGTCTGGTGAGAGAGCCTGTTTACTGGTTCATAAATGGCATCTTGTGACTGCACGTCTTCATATGGCAGAAAGAATGAGGGAGCCATGGAGATCTCTCTCACAAGGACACTAATTTCCCTCATGAGGCTCCACCCTCATGACACATCACCTCCCAAAGGCCAACCGACACCATCACCCTGGGGTGAGGGTAAGATGTGAACGGCAGGGGACACAGACACTCAGACCACAGCAGGCCTCTTCTCTGAGCTCCTGGGGAACCCTGCGCTGTCCACTCTGATTCCTCACAGGAGACCAACTGTCTCTTTACTCGTCTGCCTTGGGGACGGGGCTGTTAGTCTGTTAACTCTCTAACTGCTCTCTTCTTACTTGCGTATCTTTGGTGTCTTGTATATTTCTGCTAATCCAAATGTGCATCCTTGTTTATCTAATGAATGTCTATTCCTCTTCCAAAGTCCATACGCGACCCTTATGCTACATAGAAGACCCTGTTGTGAAGTCCTCCTCCCTACCTCAATAAGAACACTCAGGTTCCTCCATGGCATGCCATGCCATCATTTACCACCCTCTGTGATGGTCCTTTTGCATGATGGCTCAGTTATATGCCTGCATTCCTTCTGGACTGTGGCCAACATGAAGTAGAATAAAGTCAGCATTGATGATGTCTGACAGGGATAGGAGGCACGTTCCAGGAGCCACTGATCCTGCATGTTCCCAGAGGCTCACCTGAGGCTAAGCAGAGTGGAAATGGGGCTAAACAGTGCATTCAGGCTTCTGGGAGCAGATGCTTGGATGGTGACACAAAGAACATGAAAAAAGAAAAGTTTTCATCCACTTGAGAACATGGTTGCCATCTCTCTACTAGTGACACACACAGCCTTCCAGTTCCTGAGCTCACAGTGTGTCTCCTGGTGACGCCACTGCCCTTGTGGGGACTTGGCCTGTGGAAGCCATCATCACTCCCAGCCTCCAGGGCCTTCATCACTCCTTCCCCTGGTAGCAGGGTCTCTCCCCTGTTTAGGTTTTGTTTCAAAGATGCGCAGCAACTTGGATGGATTTAGTGTCCATCATCCTCAGTGATCTCTCACAGAAACAGAGTTGAGTACTACATGTTCTCAGTCACAGGGGAATCCTGAACCTTTACTGTAATATTATAAGAAAGTGATTGACTGTAGCCAGAAACTGCCAGGGGAGGGGGAGTACATAACATCAGTAAGGGTGCCTGATCTCAAACCAGGTGAAATGGGTACCAAAGGGAGGTTCAAACTTTACCTGTACACCTAATCCTGAATTTTACCCCACACTTTTAAATAAAAAAAAATTAAAAGGTACTAAGTCTGGCTCTGACTACTTGCTTTCACTTCATTTCTTCCTATGGCAATTTCATTGCATCATTTCTTGTTACTATCTCATTGCTGTGGTAGAAGTGGGTGCAAGGTGTTTACAACATGAATGCATGACCCCCACAGTGATTATGCAGGTCTCCTTTACTCTTCATAGCCTTTTGCTTCCTCATTTAAACAATTTACCCCCAAAGCACTAAATAAGAGCAGCACTATCCTTAGCACCTTCAATTACCAGCGATCATATCATGCCATGAAAACACTGCCGACCAGGAGAGGACCCTGCCCCGAGCTCGTCCATGTGTATACACAATTTGGGGATGTATGTCATCTCAGGAGTAAGAACAGCTTCACTGGAGGTTATTTCCCGTATAGGCACAGGATGCACAGGGCCACTCTTCCCCCAGAACTGACCCCACATCTCCCCAGCTGGTCTGGGGGAGACGGCCTTCCCGGTTGTGCAACCTCACTCAGGAAGCATGACCACATCTCCCCTGCTAGGTGACTCATCCTCAGACTTTCATCTTCTCCACAGGCAGGGTTTTGTCTGTAGCTGCCTCAAAAGGCTCTTTCCATTTCATCATCTTGTAGTATTTTATAGGCTTGTGCTCCTCAACGAATAATTAAAACCATCCTTTCAGGGCAGGGGTCCATTGAGAAAAGTCTGATGAGATGCTTCCGGATGTTCCACATGGCTGTTGTATATGCTCTAATCTTCTACATTACTCACTTCAACTTTGACATTTAAAGTTTGGAAGGGGGTTTTGTTGCCAAATAATTATTAGAAGTAACAATTAGAACATTCAAAGGAGTTACCAATAGGAACGTGTTTTACAAATATGACTAAATCAGATGGTTTCAATTCATTTATCCCAGGATAATAATTAGAATTAAGTGGATTGAGGCTCAGCATCTCAGAACAAAATGTGTTCTTTGCTCATGAATTTCTTATAGTTTAAATAGTTTCTGCTTTTGTGTCAACGTTATTTCCAAGATGGAGTTTCCTTACATGAAAACAAAAAAAAACGAAGAGTTCCACAATTTCAAACATCTTATAAAAATGTCTTTAGTACAGATATATTTCACAATACCCCAATGTGTGAATGAGTCTTTAATTGACAAAATGGTACAAACCTGACACTCTAATTGTTCTTATTTATTTCTTTTGAATTCCCAATGTTATCTCTATGGTGACTGTTTTAATCTATATCTCTCCTAAAAATAACCCCAAAACCCACATGTACACATCAGACTTGATACTTTTCATAAACTAGACTAGGTATAGTTTGCATACTATGTAATGCATATGCTGTAAGTGTACAGTCGATGAGTTTTGACACATGCATATGCAGAAAGTATCTCCACGATCATCAAGAAACAGAGGGCGTCACCACCCAAAGACCCTCATGAGCCCCACTGCCATCTGTCATTCCCCTGCAGCTGTAGCCCCAGGAAAATGCTATTGGTCACTGCAAATTAGTTTTTTCCTTGCAAAAATTCCTCATACTTTGAATTACATACTATGTGACCTTTTGTTTGGTTTTCATTTTAAAACCTTTACTTATATGTAATAAAAATAAAATGAACTGCACATATTCCAAGTGCACAACTTGATGAATTTTGACACATGTATTCCTGTGAAACCATCACGTAATCAAGTTAGTGAGTCTACCCATCAGCCCCAAAAGAGTCCTCCAGCCTTTTGGTCCCTCTATGGTGCCTTCCTGCCCTCCATCGATCTTCAAGAATCCACTTATATCCTTTCTGTCACTGTGGCTTGGCCTGCATTCTTTGCAGTCTCATATAGGTGGAATTACTCAGTGTGCACTATTTTTTTCTGGCTTATTTCCCTAAGCATAATTATTTTGATATTCATCCATGATGTTAAATGTTCCAATTGTCCATATTATTTTATTGCTAGTATTTCAGTCTAAGGATATTTCACAATCTATTTACTCGTTCACCTTTTGATAAAATTTTGAGCTATTTCCGGTTTTTTACTCTTACAAATAAAGCTTCTAAGAACATTATGTACACATTTTTGTTAAGGCACATACTTACATTTATCTTGGGTAGATGCTAAGGAACAGAAAAGTCAGATCATCTGGGGAATATGTATTTATACTTTGAAGAAACTGCCCAACTGTTTTCCAAACTGGCTGCATCATTTCACATTTCAATAGCAGCAAACCAGAGTCTTGGTTTCTGCACATTCTCACCAACACTTACTATGGTCAGGTTTTTTACATTATAACCATTATAACAGGTGCATCATATTGTCTCAGTGTTTTTTTTAATGTGTGGTTTTTCATATCCCTAGTGTTTAATAATGTAGAGCACTTATTAATGTACTTGTCATCTATCTTGTTTGGTGAAGCATCAGTTAAATATTTCACTGGTTTTTCCATTTTCTTATTGTTGAGTTTTGAATGTATCTGGATACAATCTCAATTATCTTTCTGACTCACAAATGTGGTCTGCCTGTGGCTTATCCTTATGTTCTCTTAACAAGTGAGCTTTCAAGTGAGGTTGAAGTTATGACAGCAGAAATGTCCCAACTGAAATGCAAATAGAAGAGCAAAATGAAAAAATAGAACAGAATATCAAAAAATTTGGAGACAGTTCTAAAAGATTTGACATACACATCATTAGAATACGTATTATATAGAGAAAAAATACAGGAAAGAAGAAGTGTTTTACCAAGAATTTTCCAGAATTAATGGCAGACAATGACCCACAGATCCAGGAAACTCAGAGACCAGCAAGGGCACATGATAATAAAGATGCCATGGGAGCACATCGTATTGAAACTTCAGAAAACCAAAAACAAATGGAAAGTCTTGAAATAAATGAAGGTGAGGAGACAACTCACCAATATGGAATCAAGGATACAAACCACAACAGGATTCTCTTTGAAACTATGAAAGCAAGAAGAGCAAGGAATGAAATACACAAAGTGTTAAAATAAAAGATACACCAACCTGGAGTTGCATATCCAGGACAATTATGCCACAAAAGTAAAAGGAAACTAGGAAACTTCTTAGACAAAAATTTAAGAAATTAATTATCCACAACCTGTGCAGGGAATGTAAAAAGATGTTTTTAAAGAAGAAGAAAATTGACACAGATAAGAAACTTGTATCCACCTAAAGAAAGGAAAAGCACTGAAGAAGGAATAAATGATGGTAAAACAGAAATCTTTATTTTTCTTAGTTTTAATTGATTTAAAAGATAACCATTTTTTTAAAAAAAGGTAACAATATATTAGGTATCAATAGCACACGGATAATTGAAGGGAAACACAAGAATATTATAAGGTAAGGTACAGGAGGAAGGAATTGGGAATACTCTGCTGTAAGTTACCTACCCTGTCCACAAAGCAGTAATGATATTTGGAGTTCAGCTTATATTAGCTTAAAATGCATACTACAAATGCTAAGGCAACAACTGATTTTTTTAAAAAGAAGTATAATTAATACATTAGGGAGAGATGATAAAATAAAATTATAACATGTTCAATTAAAACCAGAAAAGATGGAAGAAATAAATGAAAATAAGAACAAGTGTAGTAATTGAAAACAGTCACAAACATGGAGATACCAAGGCAGCTGCATCAGGGATCACCTTACATGTGCATGTTCGAATATATCCATTAAAAACAGATTTGGACAGTACATGGTAAAACAAGGCCCAAATGTTTTTTACAATACATTTGTTGTTTACAATAAACCAACTTTAAATATAAAGATTTTCAAAGATTAAAAATGGAGAAGGATAGAGCATGCTAACACTAAGTAAAAGAAAACTGGCTCAGCTACACTCATTTTAAAAAAAGCAAATATCACTGCAAGAAAAAGTTGTTGGGGATAAAGAGGGCTCTAAACTATGAAAAGAGTCAACTTTAAGAAATATAACAATGATTAAAATATATGCACCTAAAAACAGAGCATTAAAATATGGAAGGCAAAAGTTGATAGAACTGCAAGGAGAAATAGATTCACCATTATAGACAGACTTCAACACCACCTTCAAGAATTGATAAAGCCCAGCGGAAATCAGTAAGGAAACAGTTGACCTGAACGGGACTATTAATCAATTGAATCTAATGGACATTTATGAAATATTCCATCCAACAACAGCAGGATACACATTCTTCTCAGGATCTCATGAATCACTGACCAAGATAAACCACATTTGGGGCCATAAAACACAAAAACTTTTTTTTTTAGCTAAAAACATTTTCAATTTATTTTTGCATTTCACAAATGCGGATGACACAGTAAGCCCGTAATTCCTTACAAAACATGTAAATTTAATAACTAAAAATCTCTCATAATTTTTTACATTATTTTTTAATATAAATGTCATAGAAGCAAAGGAGAACCTTAACTTAAAGCACCAAGTTTCCAGGAACGACTCCAATGTCTATTTTTCATTCTCTAATCCATGCAAACTACCCATGAAGCTAATGCCAATTCATGTTTGTTGTCTACGGATAAACGAAATATGTTGGGAAACCAACATTATTCTTAAGTCTAAAAGTGATTAAATCCTTTTACCTTGTTATTTTCCTTCCATGAAATTTTGCATAGTTATATTTAACATGAATGGAGTTTTAAATATACTTTCTTTCTATTTACCTAGAGTTTAGGATATTTTTGTTTCATAAGTCCTAAGCTAAACAAAAACTTGATATCTAATCTGTGATATTCTGGCAATCTTTACTAAGCTAAACTTAATTTTTTATATCAAAGTAATAATGATCTGTTTGTCCAACAAACAGACCATTAGATTTTTTAAATTTTTTTAAATTAAAAAAAGATTTTTAAAAAATTTTTAATGTATGTAGATCAAGATACAAAACTTTTCCCAATATACATTTTATAGCAGTTTCCTTTAATCTTTCAAAACTGGGTTTAATGGGTATTTTTAGGATTGTGCTTATGTTATCCCCATGTAAACAGAGATTATTGGGTCCACAAAACAAACAATACAAACTGATGGAGTCTGAGTGATGCCTCAACGGGAATCTGATGCACAGACACAGATTTCATTGTCATATTCCACAGAACTCAAGTCTTCCTTAAGACTGTGTTCCACATGATAGAATATTGTGCAGCCATGAAGGACAAACATATGGGCTTCACAGCAACGTGGATGGATTTAGTGTCTATCATATTCAGTGATCTATCACAGGAACAAAGAGCTGAATACCACATGTTCTCACTCATAAGCAGACCCTGAACATTTACCACAATACAGTAAGAAAGAGATTGGCAGTAGTGGGACACTGCCAGGTGGGGGGGGACACAACATCAATAAGGGTATCTGATCTTAAAGGCAAAGTGGAGACCAAAGGGAGTCCCAAACTTTACCTGTACGACATCCACTTGTGTACCTAATCCTGAATTGCACCACACATCTTTAAAATAAAAAATAAAAAAATAAAATAAAAAGACTGTGCTCCTGATAGACTGAAGATGGAGAAATGAACTACTGGTTCTTTGGGCTATGACAGCATAAATCCGTTGCAGGAAGGCCTCATTCTCTGCTTGTAGCCAGCCCTTGAGGACCTTATTATTATCAAGTACCTACTGTGATCCAGCACGGCAGTGCCTACCTCTTTATGTTGCAAACTGCTGTTAGCATACTGTGGTATTCCTGAGCCCTAACAAAGTCCTCTGGTGATAGACACCATTCTGAGAAATGACTGTGAAAGGTGAGACCATGGCCAGGTGGTCCATGGAGCAGCCTGGATAGCATCTGTGCGGCAAGGCGTTTCTGAGGGTGTACCATGAGTGTGCTAGCCACAGCGTGTGCCACAGGGTCTATACTCCAGTGCAGCAACTGGATGTTATGGAGCTCACATTGTGAGGTAAAGGTGGTGGCCCAGGTAGCTGAGCAAGTAAGGGATTGCCCTTTTGTCGTCCTTGCCATCAGCATTATCCTCTTCTTCCATCTCAACAGGCCCGGCTTCAGAGGTCTCTCGCTTGTTAAGCAGTTGTGTGCATGTGTTGCCTCCCACCTGCAGGCTTTCTGTGTTGCACATTTTCATCTGCGAGTTCTCGATATACTGTCATGACACCCACTGGAAGACTTCCAATGTAGAAGGCATGACCACAGTTTTGTAAAATAACCCAGCACTATCTTTATTGTCTGCATGCAAAAATGTTTCAAAACTTAATTTTCCAAATGGACAGAACCAGGTGTTTCTTGGGTAGTAGCTTTATCATCACCCAGAGCTTCTAACTGATCCATTAGCTTTGATAAAACTTAATAACATTGAGGAGTTTTACTGCTAGTCTTCTTTTCAGTTTGTATCACATATAAACAGCAGTAATAGGCCACTATGTTGTCCCACTGTTATGCTCTGAGCCATTCTCAGATGATGCTGTGTGCTCCTAAATTAAGGAAGGGATGGGGGAAATGGAGCAAGAATGGCCATCGCTAGTCCAGGAATCACCACTTCCTATTCCACAACTGAGCAATTTTAGAAGAATAGAAATCATATAAAGTATGCTCTCAGACCACAACGGAATTAAACTAGAAATCAATAACAAATATAGCTAGGAAATTCACAGATATTTAAAAATTGTACTAGCTTGAATAGCATCTCCCCCAAAACTCATGTCTACTTGGAACCTATCAACATTTGGAAATCAGGTCTTGCAGATGTAATTAAGTTAAAATGAGGTCATAGTGGGCCCTAATTCAATTATTGTTGTCCTCATAGAGAGGGAAAAATTTGGACCCAGACATGCAGAGGGCAGATAGACATGTGAGGATGAAGGTAAAAATTGAAACTATTCTTCTATAAGCCAAAGGATATCAAGAGTTTCCAACAACCAGCAGAAGCTAAAACCAGTAAAGAATTCTTCCCTAGAGGATCAGGAGGGAGTGTGGCCCTGCCAACACCTTGACGTTTTACTTCTAACCTTCTGCTCTGTGGGAAAATAAACTTCTGTTGTCTCAATCCACTCAGTCTGAGTTCTTTGTTATGACAGTTTGGGAAACTAATACAGAGAGTAAATGACATACTCCTAAGCAACACAGAAGTCAAAGAAGAAATTTCAATGGAAATTAAGAACTATCTTGAACTAAATTTTTTTAAAAGTTTGCCAAACTAGCATGAAGCAGCATTACATATACATACTAGAAAATAAGAAAGTTATAAAATCAATAATCTAAGTTTCACACTTAGAAACTAGAAAAAGAAGAGCAAAATAAGCTTAAAGAAAGTAGAAAATAATTCATAAAAATTAGAGATAAAATTGAGAACAGGAAGAACAGGAAAACAATAGAAAAAATCACTGGGGAAAAAAAAGCTGATTCTTCTAAAAGAGGAACAAAATAAAGTCTTAACCAAAAAAAAAAAAAAAAAAAAAGGTAAGACACAAATCATCAACATTATATTTAAAGAAGGGTCATCACTACTTATCCCATGGACAATAAAAGAATAATAAAGGAAGCTAATGAGCAGATATTTGCCCACAAACTTAATACACTATAAAATTGATCAACTCTTTGAAAAAAATAAAATGCTAAAACTCAGTCAAAGATAGGTAGATAATCTGAGTAACCCCGTGTCTACTGAAGAAATTTATCAATGAATAATAAACTTCAAAACAAACAAGTCCAGAGGGTTTTACTGGCAAACTTTATCAACCACTTAAGAAATTATACAATTCTTCACAATCTCTTTCAGAAAATTGCAACAGAGACTACTTCTTAATTCATTCTGCGAAGTCAACATTTTTTCTAATATTGAAACCAAATAAAAACATTGCAAGTAATGAAAAATACAGAGCAATGCTTCTCATAAACATAGTTACCAAATAATAAGTCAAATCTAACACTGTAGGAAAGAAGTATGCACCACAAACAAGATTTTTTTCGAGTTCAGCATTTAAAAATCAGTGTGAGCCACCATAACTTTAACAAATTAAAGATACATTTATAAATAATTATATAAATTTGTGCAGAAAAATTAATTGGAAAAATGTAATATCCGTGCATAATTTTTTAAAAGTCTCAGAAAAGTACAAATAGAGAGAAATTCTTCAACATAATAAAGATGGCCACAAAAAAAACCATAGCTAACATCATACGTTATAATGAGAAGCTTCATGATTTCCCCTTAACATCAGGCATGAGTAAAAGATGTATCCTCTCATTATTTCTATTCAGCATTGTACAGAGAATTCCAGTCAATACAATAAGACAAGAAAAGAAAACATAAGGTACACAGACTGGGCAAGAAAGTAAAACTTCTGTGTTTACACATATCATGATTGCCTGTGAAGGAAATATCAAAGATTGAACAAAAAACTTCTTGGAAGTAACAAGTGAGTATAGCAAGATTCAATGTTAGTAACAAAATCCAATTGTGCTTCTATATATTAACAATTAACAGTGAATTTTTCACAGTTTAATAAATATGTATTTCACATACCATACAAATTCACCAATTTAACATGTAAAATTCAATGGAGTGTGGTATATTCACAGATGATACAAACATCACCAGTTTAGAATTCAGTAAATGTGCAAACAGCAAAAGTAAAAATAAATCAATAGAATTGCATCAAACTTAAACTCTTCTGTGCAGCAAAGAAAACAACAGAGTGAAGAAAAAAGTCTACAGAATAAGAGACTATATTTGCAAACCATCTATCTTATAAAGGGTTAAAATACAAAATGTATTTTCAAAAGGGTTATACAACTCAACAGTAAGAAAGCAAATAGCACACTTAGAAAATGGGGCAAACAGTGGGGAGTGATGGCACACATCTGTAGTTCCAACTACTCAGGAGGTTGAGACAGGAGGATTGCTTGAACCCAGGAATTTCAGGCTAAAGTGAGCTATTATCATGCCACTGGACCCCAGCCAGAGTGACAGAGCAAGACATTGTCTCAAAAAGTGGGGGAGTGCAAATGACCTGAATAGACATGCCTCACAGTAAACATACATACGGTCAACAGATACATTCAAAAGTTCCCTCAGCCGGGCTCGGTGGCTCAGCCTGTAATCCCGCGCCTTTGGGAGGCTGTGAGTGGATTGCCAGAGCCCGCAGGTTTGAGACCCGCCTGGGCAACTTGGTGAGACCTCATCTCTACAATAAATCAAAATGAGCCAGGCGTGGTAGCGCGCACCTGTAGTTCCAGCTACTCGGAAGGCTGAGGCGGAAGGATCGCCGGAGCCCAGCAGATCGAGGCTGCGATGGCCGGGAGGGGCCACCGCACTCCAGTCTGGGCGACAGAGAGAGACTCCAACTCAGAAAAAAAAAAAGTTCCCTCAACATCACTAACCATCAAAGAAATAAAAATTAAAGCTGCGACAAGATGTCACCTCCACATGGGATGACAGCTATTATAATAAAAAATTCAAAGGATTGCAAGTGTGAGTGAAAACAGGAAGAAGAGAAAACCCTTGTATAGTGTTGGTAGGAATGCAAATTCATAGATCCATTATGGAGAACAGTATGACGAGTTCTCAAAAAAATATTTTAAAAATAGAACTAGCCGGGCTCAGTGGCTCAGCCTGTAATCCCGCGCCTTTGGGAGGCTGAGGTGAGTGGATTGCCTGAGCTCGCGGGTTCGAGACCCGCCTGGGCAGCGAGACCTCATCTCTACCATAAATCAAAAATCAGCCGGGAGTGGTAGCGCCTGCCATGAATGTTGGCTTCTCGGAAGGATCGCCGGAGCCCAGTAGGTCGAGGCTGCGGTGGCGGGAGCGGCCACTGCACTCCAGTCTAGGCGACAGAGTAAGACTCCAACTCAAAAAATAAAAATAAAAATAAATTAATAAAAATAAAAATAGAACTATCACACAATTCAGAAAGCCTACTTCTAGATACATAAGAAATACATAAGATAGAAATAAAACCAGTATGTTGGAGAGATATCTGTATTTCCATGTTCATTGCAACATTATTCACAACAGCCATGATATGGAATCAATCTAAATATCCACCAATGGATAAATGAATAAAGAAAACATGATGATATACATACACAATCGAATAATAGTCAGCCATAAAAAAAGAATGAATTCCTATCATTTGCAACAATGGGAATGAAACTGAAAGACATTCTATTGTGAAATAAGCCAGGCACAGAAAGACAAATGCAACACAATCTGACTTACCATGAAATCTAAAAAAAAGTCAGTCTCATAAAAGCAGAGAGTAGAATTATGTTTACTAGAAGTTGGGATGTGGAAGCATTGAAGAGATGTTGGACAAAGGTCCCCAAATTTTAGTTACACAGGAGCAATGTTTAAGAGAGTTATTATATATTATGGTGACTACAGTGAATAACAATATATTGTATACTTGAAAATTGCCAGGATTTTATGTGTTCTCATCACAAAAGTATAAGTGTATGAGATATGCATATGTTAAATAGCTTAATTTAGTCATTCCACAATGTATACATGTATCAACAGGTGTGTTATACACTATAAGTATATGCAATCCTTGTCAAGTAAAAATAAGTCTAAAAATTAATCAATAAATAAACATTTTAGAATTAATAAAACAAGTAACAGGCAAAGGAATTAAATGTTAAACATTCTAAAGTTACAGATGCTATAGAGATGTCAAAATTCTTCGAAAATTATGTGAAAATTTTTCTGTTAGGTTATGTATTGCTAAATAACAGATCTAAGTGACATAGAGTGTCATAAGTTCTGCTCTGGATATTTCTAATAAATTTGAAGCACACACAAAAAGAATTCAATAAATGAGTTTCAATAAACTAGAAAATTAAGAAGGAAAAATTGGTGAATTTGAATATAAGTTAATTACAGTCTGAAGCACCATCATAAGAGAAAATCAAGACAAAGTAAAAGAGATCTTACATACATGTAATTAAAACTCAGAAGACAGAGAGAATAATAAAGTTTTAGAAGCACAATTTAAAGAAGTAATAGCTGAAAATTTTTCAAAAACTGAAAATTATATTAGAGCACAGGTTCAATTGGTACAGCAAAATTCAAACAGGTACAGAGAAAATCCCACTCAGGTACAGAGAAAATCCCACTCAGGTGTACAGAAATAAAAAGCTGAAGATTAAAAACAAAAATATAAAAAACAACTAGAAGAAAAGGTGCATTCCATAATTAACAATAAAAGTGTAACTAATTTCTTAAGAGAAGCCATGAAAGTCAAAACACAGTGGAGTAGTGTCTTCAATATGTTGAAATTAATTGTGTCCATCAAAAATTCTATAAGTAGAAAAAGTAAGGCTTATAAACACAATTGAAATTAAATATTTTCTGACAAATACACAAAAAAATTTAAAAACTGAGATAATCCATCACCAGCAAACCCGCACCAAATCAAATAATAACAGAAAATAGCCCATATAGAATTATTGAAAAGCAAAAAAAAGAAGAAAATCTGAAGGGTAAATATATGGTTAATCTAACAAAATATCGATTTCTCAATAATTAAATTGTACCAAATTCAACAGCACAAAAATCAAATGGAAGTAAATGGTATAAATTATTCTAAAGTTCTGTTGTCATGAAAGAAACAATATATGTATTAATTTGTATCACATGCACTATAATCTTTAGGACAATAAGTTTTAAAAGATGAAACAATATAAGACTAATAAAGAAGATTATTAATTTATAAAACAATTGACCTAAAAAAAGACAAGAATGGTGAGAAAATAAGCATAAAACACATTAAATAAATTTTTTTAAATATGTTATTATGTTAGACTAGACTCAAATATGACAAATGTACTATAAACGTAAACAGGTTAAATACTCTAGCTAAAACACTAGCATATTAAAACTGGAGAGGAAAAAATGTTGCTTAAGTAAATCAAAAGATAAGCGCAAGTCAGGCTCAGTGGCTCAGCCTGTAATTCCGCGCCTTGGGAGGCTGAGGTGAGTGGATTGCCTGAGCCTGTGGGTTTGAGACCCGCCTGGGCAAGTTGGCAAGACCTCATCTCTACAATAAATCAAAAAATTAGCTGGATGTGTAGCGCACGCCTGTAATTCCAGTTACTTGGAAGGCTGAGGCGGAAGGATAACTGGAGCCCAGCTGGTCGAGGCTGCGGCGGCCGGGAGTCGCCACTGCACTCCAGCCTGGGCAACAGAGTGAGACTTCAACTCAAAAAAAAAAAAAAAAAAAAGATAAGCGCAATACACTCACATATTTGCTCTGATATGTATAGAGCATTTCATTCAGCAACTGCAGAATAAACTTTTCAAGTGCACAAGGACAGTTACAAAATGTTATCATACATTGGACCAAAAAATAAGTCTCAACAAATTTTAAAGCATTGAAATCATGCACAGCATACTTTTTTGACCAAAGCGAAATGAATAAAAGAACTCAATTACAAAAAGATAATGTGGAACCCCTAACTATTTACATATCAACCAGAATTACAAACAACCCTCATGAATTAGGATTTTCCAGAGAAATGAGCAATGTCATACACACACACACACACACACATACACACACACACACACGCATATTTAGAAGGTATTGGGTCTTATGATTATGAAGGAAGGCATGTCCCACAGTCTGCCCTGTACATGCTGTTCATCCAAGACAGCAAGTGGTGCAGTTTGAAAGTCTGAGGCCTGACAGCCAGAGAGCTAACGGTGTGGATTGGAGTCCACGTCTGAAGCCTGAGAGCCAGGAGTGGTGAGGGCAGAGAACTGATATTGCAGCTCAATCAAGCAGACGGAGAATGAACCCTCCCTTCCTCTGATTTTTTGCTCTGCCTAGCACTCAGGTTCTCAGGAATTAGAAAATGCCCGAGCACAGGCTGAGGGCAATGTGCTTTAGTCAGTCCACAGATTCAAACGATGACCTCTTCTTGAAACACCTTCACAGACACATGCAGAAATAATGTGTAACTAAATATCTGGACATCCTGTAACACAGCCAAGTTGACACATAAAATTAACAATCACGCTACAGCTTATAAGGAAAACGTAATGTGAATTTTGAAATAATATTTTTGAACTGAGTGGTAATGAAAATGGTGTACACAAAGTCATGGGATGCAGCTTATGCTATGCTTAAAAGTAAATGTATAGTCTATTGGTCTAAATCCATGATCTAAAAATATTTATTTTAGGAAAGAAAAATAATAAAATCCAACTCAATATTTTTAAGAAGTTAAAATTAATAAGTATAAACATAAGAAAAAAGATGTTAAAGATCACAAAAAATTATGAAATGCAAAAGAAAAAATTTATATTGTAGGAAATGCAAAATCAGATGCTGTTTTTCAGGGAATACTAAGCAACAACAACAATAAGGTAAACCACTGGCAACACAGATCAAAAGAAGCACAAAGATCCTGAATTGTAGCCCACATCTTTAAAATCAAAGTTTAAAATATTGTTGAAATAAAATAAATAAATTTTTTTAAAAAGCAAAATGGTCAAAATAGCCAATAACAGCAAGGAAAAATAACTAACAAACAAAAATTTAACAGAATTTTTTTTTGAGTCAAAGTCTTACTCCATCACCCAGGCTGGAGTGCAGTGGAACACTCACGGCCACCCCAGCCTCAACCTGCTGGGCTCCAGCGATCCTTCTGCCTCAGCCTTCCAAGTAGCCAGAACTACAGGTGCACACTGCCACTCCTGACTAATTTTTTTAAATTTACTGTAGAGACGAGGGCTCACCAGGTTGCCCAGGCTGGTCTCGAACCCACGGACTGAGGCCTCCCAAAGTGCTGCGATTACAGGCTGAGCCACTGAACCCGGCCTTTAACCACATTTTTATGTGTCAAATGCTCTGGATATCTGCAAGGGCTACTACTCAAGAGAAAACCATACTGATGATTATATAATGTGTTAATGGTTAGCACTGCTTGATAGAACATTTTATAATCATAAAAATGTTTTTCTGCAATGTCTAATACAGTAGCTATTAGCCAAACGTTGTTACTGAGCACTTGAAATGGCTAGCATTAGTGAAAAACTGATTTTCTGTTATATTTAAGCTGAATTAATTTAAACTTAAATAGTTACATGTGTCTATGACTACTTTATTTAAAAGCACAAGATTCCACACTCCAATTTAAAAGCAGACATTTGTCTATTGGATAGAAAAGCAAAATTCAACTATAATGTCTTAGTAATTGATAGAAAAGATAGGTTAGAAGTTATTAAGGATATAGAAGTCTCAGAGGAAGTGGAGCAAGATAGTTGAATAGAACCCTCCGGAACAAAATTGAACAACTATCCATGCCAGAAAAAAACCTATTCATAAGAACCAAAACCTCAGGTGAGTGATC
Source organism: Carlito syrichta (assembly GCF_000164805.1). Lineage (NCBI taxonomy): Eukaryota > Metazoa > Chordata > Mammalia > Primates > Tarsiidae > Carlito > Carlito syrichta. The sequence goes on from NW_007245005.1 coordinate 248,618, forward strand.
ACAGTACCCAGTTTAACATAGTATCAAGGATAGATGTGTAAAAGGGGAAAGAAGGATAGTCCTGCACTGCCTACAGCACCCTTCCTCCATTCCCCCATCAGAGCTGGATGGAGAGAGAATCTGTGTGCTTGGGGCAGGAAGAGCAAAGTGAGTGTGGGATGTTGCATTGAAACTGAATGCTGCCCTGTTACGGTGGGACCCAATACAGGACAGAATTTTATTGGCACCCCTGCAAGGAGCATTCACACCAGCCCTGCAGAAGGGGAAATCTCAGGCCTAGAACTCCAGGTGGCTTCACCATTGGCTGACTCAAGTAGCCTGGGGCAAGGAATAAGATTGAAAGGCAGTCAGGCCACAAAGACTACAATCCTTGAGCAAGCCCTGAAGCTGAACTGAACTCAGAAACAATGGACTCGCTATGCATGTGACCCAGTAGATACCACCTGTCAAGGGAGTATCTTGATCACTCCTTCCTCAATTCTAGGCAGTGCCCCTCAGTGGAAGACTCCTTCCACTTGGGGAAAAGAGGAAAAAGAGTGCAGAGGGCTTTGTCTTGCAGTGTGGGTACTAGTTCAACCACAGTAAAACAAAGCACTGAGCAGATTCCTGAAGCCACTGACCCCAGGCCCTAGATCCTAGAGGGTGTTTCTAGACCCATTGTGGGCCTAAAAGGAATCCATTTCCCTGAAGGGAAAGTCGTGGTCCTGGCAAGATTCACCACCTGCTAATCAAACAGGTCTTGGGGCTTGAATACATATCTGTAGTAGCCAGTCAGTAGTCACCAAGAGCTTTAGGTGCAACCCAGTACTGTGTGACGTCAGGTGTGAGCCAACACAGTGCCAACAGGGAAGGTCATGGAAGTTTTTGTCACCCCTCTCTCAACTCCATGCAGCCCAGTGTAAGGAGACACCCCTTTAAATTGGAGAAAAGAGAGTGAAAGACAGCCTGGTAACCCAGGGAATTTTCCTTTTTCTTACCCAAACCCACCAAGACAGTGTCTTTGGTAGTTGGCAAGAGCGACAATAATATTGGGCTTAGGGTGCCCCCTGGTGCTGATATGTCTGCTGTGACTACAGGCTTATATCTCAACACTCAATCCCCATTGAATACATGGAAAGTCATCTCAAAAAGACTGATACAAACAAGCCCAGACTACTAAGACTGGAATTAATATCTAACTTTTCGATACCCATATAGTGATGAGCAACCATAGACATTTAGGATATCCAGGAAAACATGACCTCACCAAACAAACTAAATAAGGAACCAGTGATCCATTCTGGAATGACAGAGACAAGTGACATTTCAGACAAAAAAAAATCAAAACAATTCTCTTAAGGAAGCTCAGTGAGCTTGAAAATAACAGAGAAGAAATTCAGAATTCCATCAGAGAAATTTAATTAAAATATTGTAAGTTTTAAGAAGCAGAAATTCTGGAGCTAAAAAATTCCATTGGAAAAGTGAAAAATGCATTAGAGTCTCTCAACAGCAGAATTAATCAAGCAGAAGAAAGAATTAGTGAGCTTGAAGACAAGCTGTATGAAAATACATAGTCCTAGGAGAAAAATAAACAAGAATGGAAAAGAATGAAGTACACCTACAGGATCTAGAAAATAACCTCAAGAGGTAAATCTAAGAGTAAAAGTATTAAGAGGAAAGTTTATAGCAACAAATGCCTACATTAAAAAGTTTTTAAAAACTTCAAATAAACAACCTAACAATGCATCTTAGAGAACTAGAAAAGCAAGAGCAAACCAAACTCAAAATTAGTAGAACAAAAAATAATAATAATTGTCAGAGCAGAAATAAAACTGAGACAAAAAATACAAAACATCAAAACGAAAACTTGGTTTATTGAAAAGATAAACAAAATTGACAAACTTAGCTAGATGAACTATGAAAAAAAGAAAGAAAACCCAAATAAATAAAATAAAATATGAAGGAGTCATTACAACTGATATCACAGAAATTCAAAGGAATGTTAGAAAGTGTTATGAGCAACTGTGTGCCAATAAGTTGGAAAAGCTAGAAGGAATAGCTAAATTTCTAGACACAGACAACCTACCAAAATGAACAATAAAGGAATCCAAAATTAGAATATACCAACAACAAGTAATTAAATAGAAACAAAAATGAAATGTCTCCCACTTAAAAAAAAAAATCCAGGATCTAATGGCTTCATCACTGAATTCTAGCACACATTCAAAGAACTAATAACAATACTACTCAAATTTTTCCCAAAAACTTGAAGAGGGAATACTTCCAAACTCATTCTAAAAGGTTAGTATTACATTAATATCAAAACCAGACAAAGACATAACCCCCCCAAAAAAAAAAATTCGGGGCAGTATCTCTGATGAACATGGAGTAAAAATGCTCAACAAAATGCTAACAAACTAAATTCAACATCACATTTAAAATATTATGCATGGCCATTGTTTTTTTAAGTTCCAGTCAGGCCACATATTCATTAAGCTATGACTGGGCCTTGTTTCCCTAAGCTTTGGTCCCCTCCCCTACCTTGGGGAGATGAATCCTTTCTCTCCCTCTCTCTCTAATTTACTTTCTAAATAAACCATATTTTCCAATCTAAAAAATATATTACTCATCATGATTAAGTGGCATTCATCCTAGGATACAAGGATGGTTCAATACATGTAATACATCATATTAACTGTGTAAAGGTAAAAAACCATATGGTCATTTGAATTCATGCAAAAAATAAATTCAGGAAAATTCAACAATTCTTCAAGATGAAAACCTTTAAAAAACTGGATATGGAGGGAGCATACTTCAACACTAAAAGTTACACAACAAACCCAGAACTAGTATCACTCTGAATGGGAAAAAACGAAAAGCCTTTCTCTAAGATCTGAAACAAGACAGGACTCCCATTTTCACTACTGTCATTCAGCATAGTACTGAAGTCATAGCTAGAGACTTCATTAGATGAGAGATTAGATAAGAGAAAGAAATTGCATATCAATTGGAAAAAAAGAAGTTAAATTATTCTTCTTTGCAAATTAAATAATCATATATTTAGAAAACCCTTAAGATGCCATCAAAAAAGTATGAGAAGTGATTTTAAAAATTCAGTAAATTTGCAGAATGCAAAATCAACACACAAAAATCAGCAGTATTTTTGTTATATCAAGCAATCTGAAAAAAAAAGCAAGAAAGTAATCCCATTTACAATAACTACAAATAAAATGCCTAGAAATAAAATTAATCAGAGATTTCTACAATGAAAACTATAAGACACTAATAAGAAAATATTTTCCTTTTTGTGAAAAGGAAAAGTGTTTTATGTTCATAGATCACAAGAATCAATATTGCTAAAATATACATACTATCCAAAGCAATCTAAAGATTCACTGTAATCCCTATCAAAATATCAATGCCATTCTCCATAGAAATAGAAGAAAAATTCTAAAATTTATATGAAACTACAAAAGACCCAGAATAACCAAAGCCATCCTGATCAATAAGAACAAGACTGGCCGGGCTCGGTGGCTCAGCCTGTAATCCCGCGCCTTTGGGAGACTGAGGTGAGTGAATTGCCTGAGCCCGCGGGTTCGAGACCCGCCTGGGCAGCAAGACCTCATCTCTACAATAAATTAAAAAATCAGCTGGGCGTGGTAGCACATGCCTGTAATTCCGGCTACTTGGAAGGCTGGGGCGGAAGGATCGCCGGAGCCCAGCAGGCCAAGGCTGCGGTGGCCGGGAGCGGCCACTACACTCCAGTCTGGGTGACAGAGTGAGACTCCAACTCAAAAAACAAAAGCAAAAACAATAAAAGAACAAGACTGGAGGAATCACATCACCTGACTTCAAATTATGCTACAAAGCTATAGTAACCAAAGCAACATGGCACTGGCATAAAAACAAACTCATAGACCACAGACTCATAGACTCACAGAACAGAGAAGACAGAAATAAGTTCATGTATTTACAGTGAACTCATTTTCAACAAAAATGAAAAAACGTGTGTTAAGGAAAGGACAGTCTCTCCAATAAATGATGATAAGAAAACTGGATATCCATATGAAGAAGAATGGAACAATAGCCCTATCTTTCTCCAAATACAAGAACCAAATCCAAATGGATTAAAGACTTACATCTCAGACCTGAAACTATGAAACTAGTAGAAGAAAACTTTGGGAAAATATCCCAGGACATAAATCTAAGCAGATAATTCTTGAGTAATAAAAGCACAGGCAGCTAAAGCAAAGAACAAATGGAATCACAACAAGCTAAAACTATTCTGTACAGCAGAGAAAACAGTCAACAAAGTGAAAAGACAACCCACAGAATGGCAGAAAATATTGCAAACAACACTTCTGAGAAGGGTTAATAATCAGAATATATAAGAATCTCAAACAACTCAACAGGGGGAAGAAATCAAATTGCCTGATTAAGAATATATTTAATCAAGGAAATAAAAGATTTCTACAAGGATGACTACAAAACACTCATGAAAGGAACTGCATGTGAAACAAATTAAAGAACACTTTCATGTTCAGGAATCAGAAGAATTAATATTGTTAAAATGACCAGACTGTCCAAATGATTCATTCAAATCATTTACTCTTAAAATAACATCATTTTTCATAATATTTTTAAAAATCCTAAAATTTATATGAATGTAAAAAGAGTACAAATAGCCAAAGCAATCTTCAGTAAAAAGAACAAAGCTGGGAGGCTCGCATTATCTGACTTCAAGTTATCTCCCAAGGCTATAGTAACCAAAACAACAGAATGATACTGGTACCAAAGTAGACACATAAAGACCAATGGAACAGAATAGATAACCCAGAAATGAAGACATGTTTATAGCCAGCAGATCTTTGGCAAAGTCGACAAGAGCATACACTGGGGAAAGGATGTCCTGTTCCATAAAGGATGTTGGGAAAGTTGGATATCCATATGCCGAAAAATAAAACTGGACCCTGTCTCTCCCCATGTATATAAACATCAACTTAAAATGGACTAAAGGCTTAAGTATAGTATCTGAAAATATAAAAGCACTAGAAGAATACCTAAGGAAAACTCTTGTGGACATTGGTCTAGGCAAATAATTTATGACTAAGACCTCAAAAGTACAGACAACAAAAATAAAAATAGTCAGTGGGACGTAAACTAAAAAGCAAAATAAATAATCAACAGGGTGAACTGACAACCTGAAGAATGGCAGAAAATATTTGCACACTATGCATCCAACAGGGGAATAATAGTCAGAATTTGCAAGAAACTCAAATAACTCAACAATGACATCAACAAAAATAACCCCATTACAAAATGAGCACAGGACATGAATAAACATTTTTGAAAAGAATATGTACAAAAGGCCCATAAGCATCAGAAAAAAATACCTCAACAGCTAATCATTAGAGAGATACAAATTTAAATTGCAAGGGATATGATCTTATACCAGTCAGAATAGCTATTATTAAGCCAAGAAATAGCAGATGTTGGCTAGATGTAGAGAAAGAGGAACGCTTAGACACCACTGGTGGAAATATAAATTAGTACAACCTTATGAAATTGTATGGAAATTTCTTGAAGTACTAAAAGTCGAACTACTATAAAATTTAGCAATCCCACCTGAGTATCTACTCAAAAGGGGAAAGAATGAATATATCAAAAAGATGCCTGCACATCTATGTTTATAGCAGTACTATACACAATAACAAAGGTATGGAATCAGCCTAAGTGTTCAATGACAAAAGATGAGATAAATAAAATATGGTATATATAAAACATGAAATACTCTTCAGCCCTAAAAATCATGAAATCGTGTCTTTTGCAACATAATAGATGGCACTGGAGGCAATTATCTTCAGGGAAACAAGTCGTCTTTGGAAAGACAAATATCATGAGTCCCCACTTAAGACATTTAATGTGTACATATAGACACAAAGTGTAGAATGGTAGACAATAGAGATTCAGAAAGGCAAGGGTATAGGAGAGTGTGGATGATGAGAAAATACCTATTGTATATAACGTACGAGGTACAGGTGATGGATACCCTAAAAGTCCTGACACACCACTAGGCAAACTATGCATGTCACAGATTTATAACTGTATCTGATACATTTACACAAATAATTTTAAAAATCTGTATCACCTGTCCCTGTCACCATCTGCACATTTGCCTGCATCTCTATCTGTGTGTCCATCTATGCTTGTATTTGTGCCTATATTGATATTTATGTCTATATGCCTTAGTCTATATCTGCTCTGTGAATGCATCAATACCTCTGTCTATTTCCATGTCTTATCCCTGTCTGTGGTGGTACTTGTTCTGGCCTCAATATCTATGATTACATGTCTGTATATTTCCCAGTGCCTGCTCAACTTCCATGTCTGTCTCTGTCTGTCTCTAACCTGTGCCGGTACTGATATCTACGTCTATGTCTCTGTGTGTGCCCTGTGCCTATCTCAATATCTATGTCCACGTCTATGTCTCTATCTCTATGTGTGTGCCTGTGCCTGCTCCAAAGTCGATGTCTCTATGTTTCTTTCTATATCTATTCACGTGTTGTCCTCTCAGTCAGATCCCTTAACATCATCCTTCCATGGATGTTGGATTTGTATCACAGCAACTCCCAATGGAAGTTGTTTCTTTGCTCTCAGAACACAGCCTCCTAGATCTGTGGTAGGCCTCCTTGTCCACAGTTCAGAGCTTGGGCTCAGGGATCAGTATACTTGTATTCTCATCGGGTTATTGTGACCATTATATGAGCCACTGAATACAAGAATTTCCAGGTTTTCCTTCATAACTAAAATTATCTAACTCCCCAAATCAAAACAGAGAACTCAATACTTTGTTTTATTTAAAACTTTTAATAACTCAACAAACTGAATTTGTTTATATTGAATGTCAATATCAAAAACCCAAATATTTTTAGGTCATTTTCTAGTTAACATTCTGTGCTTAAACACCAAGTTTTAAAATTATTTCCCATTGTTATAAATACTGTTTGTCACATTTTCCTAGGAATAGAGCAAGAACATCAAGGGTACTAGATTAGATTAAAATCTGAGTTTAACTAAAGCATGTATTCTTGATGGGGGCTGATTTGAAATATTTTCGACTCTGTTCATCATCTTCTTATTTGTTCTGCACTAACAATATTTTTAATAATGTGCCAAAATGGGAAAGGGCACATTCTCAGTCCAAGATTATGGCAAAGAGAGTATGCTTGTGTTCATTAAAGTCCTTATTAAGTAATACTGAGGATGGCTTAATTTTCTGATGAAACATGGTGCCACAAACACCAGTGTGTGTGTGTGTGTGTGTGTGTGTGTGTGTGTGTGTGTGTGTGTGTGTGTACATCCATGCATCTATTAATCTATATGTCTTAATCAATGAATTTTATCCTATTTTTTTAATATTTTATTTTACGACCAGGCTCGGTAGCTCAGCCTGTAATCCCAGAGCTTTGGGAGGCCGAGGCGAGTGGATTGCCTGAGTCTGCGGGTTCAAGACCCACCCAGGCAACTTGGTGAGACCTCATCTCTACAATAAATCAAAAATTAGCCGGGCGTGGTAGCACACGACTGTAGTTCCGGCTACTTGGAAGGCTGAGGCAGAAGGATAGCCAGAGCCTAGCAGGTCGAGGCTGTGGTGGCTGGGAGTGTGCCGCTGCACTCCAGTCTGGGTGACAGAGTGAGACTCCAACTCAAATATGTATATATATTTTTTATTTTAAAGGTGTGGGGTAAAATTTAGGGTTAGATATACAAGCAATCACTGTACAGGTAAAGTTTTGGTCTCCCTTTGGTCTCCACTTTGCCTGGCTTGAGATCAGGTACCTTTATTAATGTGTCTCCCTTCCCTCCCCTGGAAGTGTCCCACTATTGCCAATCTCTTTCTTATAGTATTATGGTAAATGCTTAGGGTCCACTTATGAGTGACAACATGGGGTACTCTGTTCTTTGCCTCTGTGATAGATCACTGAGTATGATAAACTCTAAAGCCATCCAAGTTGCTATGAAGTCTGTATATCTGTCCTTCTTTATAACTGTGTAATATTCCATCATGTGTATGTACCACTTTTTTTATCCAGTCCAGTTTCGATGGGCAGCATGGTTGGTTCCATCTTTTTGCTATTGTGAATAGTGCTGCAACAAACATGCATATGCAGGTATCTTTTTTGTAGAATGATTTGGGTTCCTCCGGGTATATTGCCAGTAGGGGTCTTGCTGGGTCATATGGAAGGCCAATGTCTAGTTCTTTCAGAAATCGCCACACTGTTTTCCATAGAGGTTATACTAGTTTGCATCAAAGGAGGCATTTTATAGCAATGTTTTAAATACTAAAATCAAACATGAATCGGAGTCTGTCCTGTGCTTGGCAAGTCCCAGGTGGTGCCAGTACCAAGAGATGGATGAACTCCGATTCTACCCTCAAGAAGCTTAGAGACTAGAAAGAAACATGGGCAGTAACAGCACCATTTTGTGTACTGAGGAACCCAGAGCACACCCAGGAGAGGGTGTGTCTCATCCTGAGGTCAGCAATTGCTTTCTACATCGAGCGAGGCATTTCCTTTTTGATGGAATGAGAGTTCAAAGACTTGGCATACAAGAGGAGGCCATCCTCACGTCCACAGCACCTGGAAGTGGTGATATTTGGATATCTTCAACTAAATGACACATTGTACTGACTTCATATCACCCATGTCTTTGCTGTTGTCAGTGTGGCCACTAGAAAACTGTGTGGCCTTGTGATGTTCCTCTTGGCAGCGGAGCCCAAGTGGCCTCCAGGGAAGTGCCATAGCCAGCAGACCCAGGGTTGGATGCAGCTTGCTGGGAGCACCAAGCAGAACACACAACTCACCCTCCCTGGGCTGTGCTGACCCTGGGCCACAGACTGCACTTCCCAAAATAAGTCCCATGGAAGGAATTTGTTTCATGAAATCAATTTTTGGAGTTTCCTTGTTACTCCCACCCCATGCCCACTCTTAGCAGGACTCTATTCCAGCTTCACTTCTGGGTCTGGGTGGCTGCTTGCCCATTTCTGTCCCAGGACTTTGTACTTACCCGTTTGGTCTCCCATCCGGGGTCTCCCAACTACCCCAGTTCTCAGGATCTGGAAGCCAGAAGGGATCGACTCGCAGGGTTGACTGGAGTCACACGGGGATGGTTCTTATGGGGATGACAGAGAATGTCAAATCATGCTCCCTGCACCTTTCCAAGGGTGTGGCCCACAGCCATGCACCACCTTTCCCGACATTTTACTGAAGTCATCAACCTGTGGTTCTGCTACAGCACTTTTGAAAGGATGATTCTGATTCCATGTTTGTTTGATGCAGTCACACATATACTCATATGCACACACACACGTGAATACAATTACACAGAACATGCCCATGTTCATATACAGGTGTTCACACACACTCATGCGCACACACGAATAGACTTACACAACACATGCTCACACACAGGTACACACACTCATTCACACAATCCCATGCACACACACACACACACATACACATGAGTACACATACATATGCATACACTTGCACCACATATAATAATTCATGCACATACAAGGCATGATCACTCATACACAGACACGTGAACATATACACACAAATACACTTAAACAACACACACTTATTCACATGCATACACAGGTAGACACACTCAGTCACACGCATCCATGCACACACATACACGTGAACACACACACACATGCTCATTCACACACATACACAGCTGTACTCATCCACACACTCTCACACTCACACCAGAGCCCTCCTCCAGTACCCCCACTGTGATGTTGGCCCAATGGTCCCATCACTGGTTATGAGAGCCATCTCAGGGCAGGTGATTCTCAATGGACAAGCCCTCGTGGCCCTCCTCCCTGGGGCAGCCCTCCATTGCCAACATGGGTGGTGTGGGTCTAATTTTTATTAAAAAGTGGTAGTCTTCTTACAGCAGCAGAGATAGAAATTGTCCTTCTGTCTTTTAAATGTCTGCAACAATTACTCAATTTATTCAGGAAAAAAAAGGATGTGCTACTTTGAGACAAACTACCTGTTTGTATCTCACTATTATTTAACACTATATCTGTGTACACGTTATTTCCCCTGAGTGGTTGGTAAACTCGCTGATGTCAAAAACCCTGTCTCGTACTTCAGACACACACAGCACTGAGTTTGCTGACAGCATGCATGCAATAACTATTTGTGGACAGGACTCAGAGTCTGGACGCTTGGCCTTTGCCATCACACGCTGCATTTCATTCATTTTTGGTTTGCCCAGAAGTGGCTCAGAAATAAAGTATTCAAAGCCTTGGTCTAAGTTTGAAATTGAATCTTAGTAGAAATTCCTTTGGGGCAGTTGGCTTTTGCTAATGGTTTGCTGGCGTTTTAGGTATTTTCCACCGCTCTCATTTCATTTGACTTTGCACACTCTTGTGAAATTCATGTGAATGAGTAAATGCTGAGGTATTTCTGATTGAAGAAAGAAGGGCTCACAAAAATTCAATAGGTTTTCAGAGAAATAAGGAGCTCAAAAATGAAATGTGGCTAATTTAAACTCATCTCAAAAACCCTAAACACTTGAAGGGAAAAAAATCATTTGAGTCTCTTGTTGCTATCATGTAGGTAAAGAGTCTTGAATGACAGAACACAGCCCTGCACCCCATAATGACGTCCCCATCAATGAAAAACTGCATATGTAACAGTGACCCCGCAAGATGACAATGTCTTATTTTTACTAAGCATGTTCCCTGTTTGAACAGGTACATACGTGAGGAAACTGCACCACCATTGACTCTCTTCCCCTGTATCTGGCCTCTTCCTGCCCCCTCCCTCAGGGAGAAACCTCGGGCCAAGCCTCGTCCCTGCAGGGCATGAACATTCAGGTCTCAGGGTGCAGGTGGCTGAACAGAGCTGAGAGCGTGAGGGTGGCTCCCTTGCTCACTATGATGGTGACCACTGTGTGACAAGTTAATGATTAACTTGCTTGACTCTAAAAATGCCTGCTGTCCTGTCTCAAGGCCTGAATCTTCACCCCCTGGCCACCACGGTGCCTCCTGGCCAGACTCTTGCTTCACCAATGGCCACCATTGGTGCCTCCTGCAAGTTCTAGTAGACCAGTGTCTCTCTCTGATAGACCTCTGGGTGACTTCTGTGAAACAGGTGCAGAACCTTACACACAAACCCGCTCAGACTGAGGGCTATCACACTACAACTCATGGCTGTTTTGCATGCCCACAATAATCAGTAAAGCCACTGCTGCACCAGGAGTGACACTGTACCACACAGTCCAGGGCGTTAGTGGACTCTACCTTCTAGGCTACACAAGGATGAGATCACTTGTCCCCGTCCCCAAGCAATGTGTGGCTAGAGTCTCTCGTAATGCTTTATTGAATGGGCTGGGAGTGTGGGAAGGAGAGACACAGAGAGTCATTATTTCTTCACACCCACCTCACTTTCTTTCCTACCCTAGATGGAACCCCGGAATCCTACATGAAGTCCTGGCCCAGGTCACCTCAGAGGCCCACACTCACTCCACTGGGTGGGCACGTGGCTTCTCTCCAGTTCCCTCAATGCCACGCATGTCCTCTGCCTGCTGCCTGGAGCCTCCAGATATGGGAAGCAGGGTGAGAACAAGACTGGCGGCCACAGAAGCGGTCTTGCTGACCAGGTGTTATCTGCCACAGTGCATGCTAGGAGGGAAAAAGCCACCACCAGCCCCTTTTTTGATGGCTGTCATAAACAGCCTCCCTGCCTCCGGTTTCCCGGGTGTACAGATGGCACCAACACAGCAGACAGCAATCAGTTCTGGTCAGAACTTGGCTGAGCGTTCAGAGGCTGTGGGAAGAGAGGAGACGAGACACTGGGACAGTCCCAGCCATACATCTCCTCTGTCCACCCGGGGACACGACAGGCGAGGACCTGCTGCTGCAGAGCTGGGTTCCCCTGAGTTCACCCAGGAGTTAGGGGCAGGCCCAGGAGACAGTTCTGCCAGGCCCAGGAGCAGGTGAGCAAGGGCCCCAGGTTGAGGGCCACAAAGGACACAATGTCTGGATGCTGCTGCGACCCCCATGAGGACAAGGCTCAGTCCCCGACACAGAAAACACCTGCTGCCCGTGGGTCTCTCCCAAGAGCTTCCACTCCTCCAGAGCACACTGGGGCTTCCTGCAGCAGCCTCGCCTTTCTGAGAGAAGCAGCGTCCACCCCCTCCCCCTGCCTCCTATCCTCAGGTGTAGGCCAACGTGTCGCCCCTCCCTAGGCCCCAAGAGAAACTGATGAATGTTAAATGCCCACATGCCCACCGAGGTACCCCCAGCAAAGGGGACGTGCCTTCTTCCATGCAGAGCACCCATAAAACTCTGTGGGTTCGTATGTGAGGATTTCCACACATGTTGGTGCCATAGAGTCAGGATCCAGCCGTGGTTGTGGTGAGACCTTGTCTCTACAATAAATAAAAAATTAGCCAGGCATAGTAACACTCACCTATAGTTCCAGCTACTTGGAAGGCTGAGACGGAAGGATCGCCAGAGTCTAGTGGGTCAATGCTGCGGTGGCTGTAAACATATCTCTGCACTCCAGCCTGGGTGACAAAGTGAGACTCCAACTCAAAAATAAATAAATAAATAAATAAAAGACTGTCAGACTGGATTTTAAAAATGATATGCTACTAAAAAAAGGCACACCTTAAATACAAAGACAAACAAGGTTTAAAAAAAAACTATAGCATGCTCCATCAGAAATCTCACACCACACAAGGCTAATGTGTGCAACATTCAAACAAGGAAGAGGCCACTGAGGACAGAGGAAAGGGTTGGTCCTGAGATGGACGTGGGTGGGGCCGGCCAGCACTACCTGCGGGGTTGTGGTGAGCAGGGCAGCTGTTCTAGGGCTCACTTCTGTTGCACTCCCTACAGAGATGGCAATAATAGCACCTGCCTTCTTGGGCCGTTTGAGAATTAGATGAAATCGTGGTGCCTGACCTCACATCCCTAAGCTGCTTTCAGTCCCAGCCAGGTGAGCAGTTCCATGCCCTGACCATGTCCCACCTCAGACAGGTGCCTGCATTTTTCTTCTTTGGTGCTTCGGGGCTTTCTTGTGAGCCCAGAGGCTCAGCCTGGCAGGTGGGGACTAAAGACCTGAGGGCAGTCTCCACCACTGGAGCATGAGGACCACCACCTGCCTCCTTCAGAAGCTCTCTCGCAGCCTCACTCTCCCCTCAGATGTCCCTGTGGGGTCCCCCTGCCTCAGTCACAGGCCGTCTCCCACTCTCAGTCTCCCCTCAGATGTGCCAGTGGGGTCTCTGCCTCTGTCGGAGACTCTCCTGAGACCTCAGTTTCCCCTCAGATGCTCCTGTGTGGTCCCTCTGCCTCCACCAGAGGCTGTCTCAGGGCCTCAGCCTCTCCCCCAAGGTGCCTGGGCCATTGGCCAAGCCTCCCTTGTCTACAGCCGCCTTCTGGGACATTCACCTGTGTGCCGTTCCTCCTTCTGCTTCTCTCTCCCTCACCCCTGATGCCTTTGTTCCCCTAGGTAGCCAGTCCACAGGATTCCAGGCTCTGCTTCTAGATGCTGAGGGCGTTCTAGTCCAAGAGAACACAAGGACAGAACACCTGGGGGTCAATCATTCCCCGTGGCCCATGGGAGGCCAGCCCAAACTGCTGTGAAGAGGCAGGGAGGGAGCAGATGCCAGAGGACAGGGGAGAATGCTGCACAGGAGGTCTGTGGCACTGACTTCCCCATGGAGCCATGATGCCACCTAGACCTAGCATTACAGGAGCGGTCTAGCCCCAGGGCCCAGAGAGCACACGGGGGCTCAAGGATGCCACAGTGAACTCAGGGAGGCCACTCGTATTTTATATCTTTGAAAGAAATGTGGTGACATCTGTCTGCCTCTTCAGGGATACCTAGCTTGGGCCATTCACGGATTCACCAACCCCTCTCTTCCTCCCTGTGACATCTCTGCAAAGTTGGGTCAGCTGCTGCAATGAAAAGCAATTCCCTCAGGACACCGGGGTGGGACAAGGATGCAAGGGGCATGCCAGTCAATCCCCCAAGAGATAGGACACAGACCCAGGCCTTGGACCATTCACTCTCTCTCTTGGCCTGGGAGTTATCGAGAAACTGCAGTCTCCCTCCTTCCCGTGAACCTTCTAGATGCCAGTGTCATTCTCTAACGGTCTGTAGCAGGTGGCCCATCTGCCGATCCCTGTCACCGTTACTCTCTCTGAATACCATTAAAGTGTCAAGCGAATACTGTCCAGGCTGCATTACAAGAAGGGTTGGGATTCATGCTGCATTTATGACAGGGTTCTGCTCTCTCGCCAACTAAATATGGCAGAGATGATGTGTTCCACTGGCTCCACACGCCAAATACTCACTTTTGCTCAAAACATATTGCCTATTTATCACAAAGAGTCCTCCAGGTTGGCAGGGGATGAAACTGTCTATGTTTAAGGATTACTTGACCTGGTTTAACCCAGCTTCTCTTATCGGTCTCTTTCCGATAGTTTATTATTACTCAGCGTCCAAGAATGCACTGTCCTTACTTTCATGGGGGATAGGACCACAAGTGCCTAACAGGATCCTGTGGTATGAAGACCAGACTGGAGGGAGGCACTTCCCTGAGGCCAAACTCCTGCCTGTCTCCATGGAAAGTGGACAGCCGGGTCTTGTGTCTTCAAGCTCAAGTTCAAAGGCTGGAGGGGTGGAGAGGTAGGGCCTGGAGCCTACCAAAGAGATGCCCTGTAGTTCATGCCATGCACACAGGTCTCCTCAATGGAGTCGTTTAAAGAGGGATTCTTAGAAAGCACACCACTAACCCCCTGAACCGCTGCTACGATCCTATAAACACATCTCACCTGGTTGAGGTCAGTGAGGGCCCCCGATGCTCACGGCTCTGCCCCTGCGCGTCTTCCTGCAGTCTCCTATGGGCTGCCCCCTGTGATGGGCTTTTGTCTAGGAAAGAAAGATCTGACCATGCACATGGTTAGTCCAAACCATTCACACCCCAACACGCCCAACATTCCTCCTGTGGGCACGCAGTTCCTACTAGGAAGAAGAAAACGGAATCGCTCAGTGTCTGAGTCTGCTTCATCTGGGGCAGTCCTCAAGTCAGTGTTAGATCTTTTCTCCATATGCCTAACAGTTTCTGGCCCTTTTAAGTGGTTAAAGCGTTAACCTAATCTCTCCACAGTGCTTTGGGATGTCTTTTACTTAACAAATAGTAAATAAGTAATGGACGTATTCATTCGCCTCGTTTCATCTTTCTGCACCAAGCCACGAGACTATCCTTCTGCCATAGTTAACACTCTTGGTTTCAATTAATAAAAATACACTCCAAACCAGCTTAAGAAAAAAAAGGCATTCTGTAAGGTGGCAACCCAAATAAACCCCAGGGTCAACCCACTCTCCAACTGGCCAACTGAAGACCAGTCTAGCAACAGAAGGCATTAAAGAGCAACCGCAACCCTTAATTCTTCTTAATTTTTAAACAACTTTAACTAGAACTCGACTGAGATCCACAGCAGCATATTCCCAGAGTCCCTCTTCCCTTGCCCTGATCTCCTCAGACCCCACACCTGCTCTGGTCTCTCCTTCACAAGCCTCTTCTCGGACACTGGGGTCTCTGTCTCTCACCCCTTCCTGCAGAGAATATACAGGTTGCATGAAGAATACAACCCTCCTCCCCCATCTCTCTCTTCTTTCCCCCTCTCCTTCCCTCACCCTCTTCCCCCCCCTCCTTCTGTCTTCTCTCCCCCACCCCTTCCCTCTCCCTCTCTCCTCTCCCTCCCAATCCCTCTTCCTCTCTCTTTCTCCCTCTCTTGTCTCCCTCCTCCCTCCCTCTCCCTCCCCCTCTTTCCCTCTCTCTTTCTCTCTGCCTCTCTTCTCTCTCCCCTCCCTCCCCCTCCCTCCCTCTCTCTCTGTCTCTCTTCTCTCCCCCACTTCCTCCCCACCATCTCTGTCTCTGTCTGTATCTCTCTCTGTTTGGTGTAGATCACTTTTTCCTCTTTTTAGCTTCCTTTCCATTCTACACATGTTCTTGAGTTTGCAACACAAAAACCCTGGGAACTGGACTTTCCAGAGCTGAGCTTTCTTCTTCTGACCCTCACAGAGCTCCAGCAGGAGCCTACAGGATTCCAGGCCTGGACTCTGCGGTCCAGGCTGCTGGTCTCCTCCTTCAGCCACGGGAATGTCGGCTGTGAGGGATCCACTGAATCCCTTTCCAGAAGCTGCCTTTGGCCAGAAGGAGCCACCTCACCCAAGGTCCTGCCCCTCCCCAGCACAGCCCTCATTAGCCACGTGTCCTTGCCTGTCCTAGCAAAGGCCCTGCTTCCTCAAAGAAAGACACCTCTAGGCCGCCTCTGTGAGACCAGCTGTGACATCACCCAGCTCTTCCTCTGCGCATGCCAGCGCCCCCCTCACGGGTGCTGTTCCCAGGACGCACCTCAAGACACCACCTGCACTTAGATCTCCATCTCAGAGCCTGCTTCTTGGGACCAACCTAAAACCGCTGATGCCAGGTATGCCCCAGAAACCTGACCCTCCCAAGAGATCAGGGAGCTGAGTTATCTGCGAGCTGACTCTCAGTGAAGACCCCAAGCAGTGGGTAGGGGAAGTGCCCATAGCCTGTGTCATGCGAAAGTAGCATCTGTAGGAAAACTGTTTCCAGAGCCCAACTGCAACACAATTCAGGCAGGAGGGAGGGCACAGTAGGCACTGCTCAAGCATTGGAGAGGCTGAGGGAAGGAAAGCGGGACAGGGCCGTTCAGTGCTAAAGATAGGGGAAGAGGCAGCATAAGGCTAAGGCAGCCAGGTCCAGGTTGCTTATCAAAGATAGACATTTATTTCTCACAATATCTTGCTGATACACGCTGTGCCAGGGCCTGCCAAGGCTGCACCGGGGATGGTCGGAGGACAGGGAGACAGAGTGCATGGAGCTGACCCCTCAAGTGAAGCAGAACTGCAGCAGGCCCTCCTTCTAACTGCTCTGTCCCAAGCCCTAGTCCTCAGCCCACCTCCTACTCAGGTGATCGGTTAGCCCCCCACCATCATGGCTAGTGGCCCTGGTGTCCAGCAGAACTGATCCTACTCTCTCCTTGTCAAAGGGTTGCCTGGCCACACCCTGGTTCTCTCCCAAACAGGCAACAGAATTTCTCCTTTTTCCAATATGAATAGGCTGGGAATCTTCCATATGGTTACGTTCTGCTTCCCTGTTGGTTAGCATTTCATCTCAAAACCATTTCTCTCCTCAGATTTTATTATAAGCCATCGGAAGCACCAGCTGTTTCTTCAACACTGCCCAGAAATGTCCTAAGCAAAATGCCCCGTTTCATCACTCACAAGTTCTACCTTCCACAAAACACGGCGACACAAGCACAATTTTGCCAAGTTCTTTGATACTATAGCAAAGATAGTCTTTCCTTCATTGTCCAATATTGCCACTTTGTCATGAGAGGACACGGTCTATCAGGAGACAAGCCCTCATCAGATACCTTGATCTCGTACTTCCAGCCTCCATAACTGAAAAATAAATGTTTGTTGATTATAAGTCATCTAGTCTATGGTGTTTTGAGATTAGGATCTCAATATAAGAATTTGGGAGGGACACAAACATTCAGATCACTGCAATGATTAGCCACTAATTTATTGCAAAACGTGGACATCAAAGAGCTATGTTAACACTTCTGCTCTCTGTCTTAATACTGTCTGAAAGGACATACTAAACATCTGAAAACTCAACAAATACCACACCTGTTCACCACATTTATTCAGATGAATGAAAAGAGATGTCAGGTATGCTGGTTGCTGGGTTAGACACTCGTGCTACTGGTCTAGCCTTGGGATTCACACAGTCCTGCATCCTGAACTGCCTGAGATGGCAGGTGGGCCGTGGCTGGAACCAGTTCATGTGGACCGGGCACAGAGCTTCAGTATAGGATGCGTGCATGGGAGGCCAGACTGCCACCACAGGCCTGCACACCTGTGGCCACTCATGGTCTTATTTGGCCCTCTGACAGAGGGGGGAAAGGCCCTCTGGGTCAGAGTGAGGTCATCTCAACAGGTGGTGAAGTTGGACATAGTACTTCAGGACAGCCCACTCAGGACTGGTCCTGGACAACAGGACTGGCCCTGAAAGCAGGTGAGGGAAGCACTTCAACCCATGTCCCTGGTTATCAGTACCTCACCTGAAAACAGAATTGACCTAGAGTGAAAATACGTATGGACATATGAACAGCAATTAATGGCTTGGCCGTGTAGTCAGGGGTCAGGAAGGACAAAATGAAAGGGATGGTTGGGAGAGTGGAGAATGCCTTGTGAGTAGACCCACAACTATGGGAGTCAACACCACATCCTGTGGAGAGGGCACCAGGATTATAGAGTGAGTACCACATCCTCTGGAGTGAAAACTAAGATTATAGAGTGGACACCCATCCTCTGGAGTGGGAACCATGTCTTCTGGAGTGAGCACCAGGATTACAGAGTGAACACCACATCCTCTAGAATGGACACCAGGATTATAGAGTGAACACCAAGTCCTCTGGAGTGGGAACCAGAATTATGGCGTGGACACATGTCCTCTGGAGTGGACACCAGGATTGTGGCATGGATACTATGTCCTCTGGAGCAGGAACCAGGATTATAGAGTGGACACTCCGTCCTCTGGAGTGGGCACCAGGGTATTAGAGTGAACACCATATCCTCTGGAGTGGACACCAGGATTATAGAGTGGACACCAGGATTGTTGACTGGACTCTACGTCCTCTGGAGTGGGCACCAGGATTGTGAAGTGGAAACCATGTCCTCTGGAGTGGACATCATAATGCTGAGAATGAAAGTCTCTTATTACATGTCATTGCTCTGCAGAAAAGCTCCTCTGAGGCACAAATACAGTCACGGGCACAACACCTTTCTAACCTGTGCTTCAGTCTTGAGTCGTCTGCAGGGATGGAGCTATTTCTGGCCCAGCAGGGTGGGTCCTTTTCATTCAGGTTGGTACTGCGACTGCCATTGCCAACTGCTTAGCCTGTCAGATGCAGAAAACCAATACTGGACCCCCATTTGGCAGCATCTTCTGAGAAACCCACACAGCCACATGTGGCTGAGTGCTACTTCGGGGTCTCCCATCCAGAGGGAGCAGCAGTTTACCCTGGCTGCTGTCCACCTCAGAATCCAACCTCTGATCACCAGCTCGGCTCCCTCTCAAACTGGAACCAATGACACAGTCCAGCAGCATCTGCAGCAACAGGCTACTTTTAAGGGAGCATCCCCAGCATGTTTTTACCTCCCTCCCCACATGTTGAAGACAGGGCTGTATTTGCCTGCATAGTTTCTCTTTGATGGGAGGTCAGGGCTGAACGGATTCAAAGAAGGCAAATGTCAGATGACACCAAAATGCCTACTCTAATAACAACCACACAGATTAACCGGGGCTTCCATGTACTTCCCAAATGCATGGTTACCGACCTTGGGGCCCTGGCACGGCAGACATCTCAGTACCACCTCGAGCTGTGTTATATATTGTCAGAAATCAAGAGACTAAAGGATATCAATATCCCCAGTGGCATTTGTTCCCTAAAAGTCATCAGTGAACTTGTGTTTTTGAAGACAGTATATGAACCACCTTCTTGTGGCAGAAGACACGACTGACTAATGCATAAAAAACTACTGTGTGTGTAGTTTTGTCCACCTTCTTGTTAGGCAACAAGTTAGTGTTTCTTGCTTCAGGGCAGTGGCTCCATCCTCTGTATGTATCCTCTCTAAACTTTAAATCAATACAATGGCATTCTGTGTCACTGAAGACATTCTTCTCTTTTCCTGACCCCATATGGCATACATTTTCTCACTAAATACACATTACACTCTTTGTAACGTTGCAACGTGTTTAAAAGTCTATCCACATGCACTTATGAAAAAAAGTTTCTCCTCAGCATTCAAACAAGGTTGAGGTAATTCACAACATTTCTCTCTTACAAAGGATCTGGTCCATAATAGAAGATTCAGTCAAACTATTATTTGTTAAATAGATGATAAATGAGGAAGTGAATCAATTATATTTACTGGCCACTCCAACAAATCCTTAACAATTTGAATTAATAGTCATAATTCTGAACCCACGAATCAAAATGAGAAATGTAATAATTTTAAGTATCTACTTGGTAGATAAACCATTAACATGAAACAAATAAATAAAAAGTTAAGTCTATATTTTGAGCATTGTAAGACAGTTATTTTGTTCATGTGCATAGTCTCTGCTTAGGAATAGAAAGTTAAGGGAATATCATCTCCCAAAGTTTTTTATAAATAGCGTAAAAGTCATTCCTGTGCCTTTTTAATACGTTTATCCATTCTGTTATTTTCAGAAACCTCCTTTAGATAAAGTTGTCTAAATATTTTCTAAATCTGATGTTCTAGGCTGTCAGCCTCAGGTTATAACCATAAAAGTTGAGTGTGACAACGTGTGCTGGATTCCAACGTGTGCTGAATCCTAACTCTCTGCAGACATTGAGGACCCACGGTGACTCTTCTGGCATTAGATGAAATATTCATAGTGGAGTGTTTACATGTTCAATGCTTGTAAAATGTTCAGCCATAAATATCATTCCCCATAATAACCATAAAATTTAGAAAGGCAAGTGCAGTTTAAAGATCCTAGGGGAATTGTAACTAACCATTTATGCTTAATAACGAACATCAAAGACCAAAATATCATTTATACAATGAATTACCTTGTTTCTCACATGTCATGTCTACTAATGTATTATTTACTAAAGATTGATTCCAAAGATATAATTTCCTTCTGGTAAGTCTTCCAAAATATTGGAGGTCAAACAAATACATGCATGTTCATAGCAACAGTATTCACAACCACGAAGAGACAGAAACAACTCACATGTCCATCAGAGTATGAGTGAAAGGACAAATTCCAGGATAGCTATACAATGGAATATTAGTCAGCCATAAAAAGACATGAAACTCTGATACATGTTACAGTAGGAGGGAACCATGGAAACATTGTACTAAGTGAGAATCCAGACACGAAAGGACACCAACTGTATAACTGACTTTATTTGCATGAAACGTCCAGAATAGGCAAATCCATAGAGACAGAAAGTAGATTCGAGGTTATCAGGGGCTGGGGGCTGAAGAGTGACTGCTTATTGGGTATGGGGTTTCTTTTTTGGGTGATGAAATGTTCTAGAACTAGACAGTGGTGATAGTTGCACAACATTGTAAACGTACTAAAAGTCATTAAATTGTTCACTTTAACTTGTCAATTGTATGTTATGTAAATTTCACCTCAATTTTTTAAGATCAGAAAAAAAGCTAGAGACCTTAAACTGGAAAGGTCACAAACAGTTATGAAAACTTCCTGGCTGTGCATGATTGCTCAAGCCTGTAATCCCAGCTCTTTGGGAGGCCTCAGTGGGAGGATTGCTAAGGCCCAAGAGTTTGAGACCAGGTTGAGCAACGAAATGAGACCCCATCTCTATTTATTAAAAAAAGAGAGAAAGAAAATAAAAAACAAAATTCCAAGAAAGAGGTAGTATAGCAAGACGGAGAGCCTGCTAGACCCTGAGCTCAATGCCTCAGTCTAAGTATGAGCATGGGCCCCACTGCCACTGGATTCCACGTCCCTGGGTGAGTCACAGTCTTCACGACTCCCTCCTCTGAAAATGAGACCAACTTCAGTCCTCATGACCTCAGTGCACTTCTGTGAGTGTGAAGTGATAGCAATATATACAGACCATGCAGTTTAAACCAATATGTAAATACACAAAGTGGGCTAAATAGACATGCAAACATGCATATGTCCAAACACGAACTTATTAGGTCATTTTACAAGGAAAAAGTATATATACTATTCAGAGTACACTCTTACTTCTTCACTGTGTAATATTTCCAGTGGGGAAAGCAATCATTTGTAATAACTTAATTTTAAAGTACATTTTATATGCACATAAAGTATTTTATATGTGTCTAAACCATATTATATGTAAATATATGTGTTATTTTTTTCAATACACACCACAAGCTGGTTATAAATAGCACAGACTCAGAGCCTCACTGCCTGGGTCCAAATCCAAGGCTGAACTTCTGCTTGCTGTATGATTGCTGTGGACAATTTGTTGACTTCTCTTCTTCAATTTCCTCATCTGTAAAATCAAGATAATAATAGTACCTGTCCATTGGGTTATTAGGAGACTTAGCTGACTTACTATTTGTAAAGAACTTAGAACGGTGTCATAGAAATGTTTGTTGACCTACACTCACTGCCTCATTGAATTATCTTCAGTGTGTAAAGTGATCTTATTTTCCCTTTACAGAAAATGAAGACTCTAAGGGTGAAGGAACTTGCCCAGAACTCTACAACAACTTTGCTCTCCCAACTCTGAACTCTTTTCTTTAAATATGTGTTAGTATGTATGCATTTTTTTATTTTTACAAAAATATAGGGTACAGGTATAGTTTTGGTATATGCATAAACTGTGTAGTGGTGAAGGCAAGGCTTTTAGGGTATCCATCACCTGAATAACATACACTGTACCCTTTAATTGATTTATCATCTCTCAACCCTCCCACACCTCCACATTTCCAAGTTTCCAGTGTCTGTGTTCATTTTCAAAAAAGAGACTGAATCACCAAGGTAATCCTAAGCAAAAAGAACAAAGCTGGAGGTATCACATCACCTGACATACTGCAAAGCTATAGTAGCAAAATCAGCACGATACTGGTGCAAAAACAGACATACAGATCAATAGAATAGAATAGAGAACCCAGAAATAAAACCACTTACTTATTGCCAAATCAAATTTGTCGAAGTCAACAAAAACATACACTGGGAAAATGACACTCTTCTCAATAAATGGTCCTGGGAAAATTGGTTAACCATATATAGAAGAATAAAACTGGACCTCTGCTTTTCAGCATATACAAAAATGAACTCAAGATGGATTAAAGACTTAAATAGAAGACCTGAAACTATCAAAATACTAGGAGAAAACCTAGCAAAAACTCTTCTGATCTTTGGCCTAGGCAAAGAATTCATGCGTAACCCCTCAAAAGAACAGGCAACAAAAACAAAAATGGATAAATGGAACTTAATTAAGCTAAAAAACTGTACAACAAAAGAAATAATCAACAGAGTGAACAGAAAATCTGTGGAATGGGAGAAAATATCTGCAAACTATGTATCTGACAGGAAAGTAACATCCAGAATTACAATAAACTCAAACTCAGCAACAACAAAAATAATAATCCCATTAAGAAGTGGGCAAAGGATGTGAATATACATGTTTCATAAAAAGACATGCAAATGGCCAATAAGCATTTGAAAAAATATTCAACATCACTAATCATTAGAGAAATACAAATTAAAACCATAACTTGATCTCCTATTACTCCCTCAGAATGGCTATTATTCAAAAGACAAAAAATAACAGGCATGGCAAAGATGTAGAAAAAAAATAAATTGGTGAGACTCATTGGCCATTCCAAATGCATTGAATTATTTTGTCTTCATAGAAGAACTTTGGAAAAAGAAATTATTGTAATGCTTTCTATAAATTATAATCCCACCAACTTATCTTCTCTACATACACTTTTCTACTGTTGGTAGAAATGCAAATTAGTACAGTCTCTATGGAAAACAGTACGGAGATTTCTCAAATAACTAAAAATAAAGCTACTATTCGATCCAGCAATTCAGCACTATGGATATCTACCCAAAGGAAAAGAAATTATCATGACAAAAAGATACCTTCATTCATATGTTTACCACAGCACTATTCACGATAGCAAAGGAATGGAATCAAACTAAGTGTTCATCAGTGGATGATTAAATAAAGAAAATATGGTATCTATATAAATAATGGAATACTATTTGCTCATAACAAGTTATGAAACCACGTCTTTTACAACAGCATGGATGGAATTGGATGGAATTCATTGAAACAACTTAGACACAAAAAGACAAATACCACATATTCTCACTTATATGTGGGAGCTGAATAATATATACATAGGAATATAGACACTGGAAACTTGTAAGGGTGAAGGTGAGAGAGGGTTGAGGGATGAGAAATCAATTAAAGGGTACAATGTATGTCATTCAGGTGATAGATACTCTAAAAGCCTTGCCTTCACCACTACACAATCTATGCATATAACAAAACCATGCTTGTACCTCATATGTTTGTAAAAATTAAAAAGTACATACATATGTGATATTTAAAGAAAAGAGCTCAGACTTAGGAGAGCAAAGTTGTTAAGAGCAAAGTTCACTTGTAAGATTCTTCATTTTCTGTAAAGGGAAAATAAAACCACTTTACACACTGAAGGTAATTCAATGAGGCAGTGCGTGTGGGTCATATATATATATTTATAGCACCATTCTAAGTTCTTTACAAATAGTAAGTCAACTAAGTTTCCTAACAATCCA
>NW_007245005.1:273066-273499 GCF_000164805.1 Carlito syrichta
ATAATGGAATACTATTTGCTCATAACAAGTTATGAAACCACGTCTTTTACAACAGCATGAATGGAATTGGATGGAATTCATTGAAACAACTTAGACACAAAAAGACAAATACCGCATATTCTCACTTATATGTGGGAGCTGAATAATATATACATAGGAACATAGACACTAGAAACTTGTAAGGGTGAAGGTGAGAGAGGGTTGGGGGATGAGAAATCAATTAAAGGGTACAATGTATGTCATTCAGGTGATGGATACTCTAAAAGCCTTGCCTTCACCACTACACAATCTATGCATATAACAAAACTATGCTTGTACCTCATATGTTTGTAAAAATTAAAAAATACATACATATGTGATATTTAAAGAAAAGAGCTCAGACTTAGGACAGCAAAGTTGTTTTTTTTTTTTTTTTTTTTTTTTTTTTTTTTTT
>NW_007245005.1:273519-280257 GCF_000164805.1 Carlito syrichta
GGTGGTATCACAATACCAGATTTCAAACTTTACTATAAAGCTACAATCATCAAAACAGCTTGGTATTGGTACAGGAACAGGCATATAGATCAATGGAACAGAATTGAGATTCCAGAAGCAAAACCTCAATTTCTCAACCAACTCATCTTCGACAAAGCCCCCACCACCTACCAATGGGGAGAGGAAAACCTATTCAGTAAATGGTGCTGGGAAAATTGGCTGACCACATGCAGAAGATTGAAACAGGACCCCTATCTATCCCCATGCACAAAGGTTAACTCCAAATGGATCAGAGACCTAAATGTAAAACCTCAAACCATAAGAACCTTAGAAAAGGAAGGAAATACTCTCATGGAAATCGGAACTGGCATCCAATTTCTGTACAAAACCCGAAACCCACAGGACCTAAGAGAGAAGATAGACAAATGGGACCTTATTAAACTGACAAGCTTCTGCAAAGCCAAAGAAACCATCAAGAGAGCAGGGAGACAGCCTACAGACTGGGAAAAAGTCTTTGCCAACTCTAGGTCTGACAAAGGCTTAACATCCTGGATCTACAAGGAACTGAAGCGTACTGAAAAGAAGAAAGCAAAGTTGTTAAGAGCAAAGTTCACTCGTAAGATTCTTCATTTTCTGTAAAGGGAAAATAAAACCACTTTACACACTGAAGGTAATTCAATGAGGCAGTGCGTGTGGGTCATATATATATATTTATAGCACCATTCTAAGTTCTTTACAAATAGTAAGTCAACTAAGTTTCCTAACAATCCAATGGATGGTTACTATTATTATCCTGATTTTACAGATGAGGAAATTGAAGGAGAGAAGACAACAAATTGTCCACAGCAATCAGGAGTTCAGCCTGGGCTTTGGACCCAGGCAGTGAGGTTCTGAGTCTGTGTCATTAATATCCAGCATGTGATTCGTATAGAAAAAAAAATAATATATATATGTACACATAATACAGTTTAGACACACATAAAGTGCTTTATGTGCATATACAATGTATTTTAAAATTAAATTATCTACAAATGGTAGCTATTACTATAATTAATCCCAAATCGACTTTGAACAAGAGAGGAAAGAGACAAAATTTCAGTGGTTTTCCAAATTTCTGTCATGAGAAAAGGCATAGACATCCACACACAGAGACATGTAGGCAGAAAGCTAAATACTGACAACATACTGGATTTGATTCTCCAGTGAGTGTGGCTACTGCAGCTTGTTTTTCGAATGCCCGTAGTGACCGCATTTATTGGTGTCTGCTTAGGCTGCCCGTGAGTATCTTGATTCCCGTCTTCATGTCTGGTGTTACTCCTGTAGCTTCCATCATCTAGGTTGATCGCAAAATTCAAAGTTCATGAGGTCAAACGGGGAGTGAACACACATGTATAGATGGTGCCGTGGCAATGGGATGAGAAAAGCAGATGGGCCACATTGCTATCTCCCCTTTCACAGTTCTGTGGGGAGCAGGCAGCACTCTCAGGAAGGTCAGAGCGGATGCCACAAATCTGCACAGACATCCATGGGAACCTGGGCTCGAAAGAACCGACAGAAATAAGATGGTGAATGATGAGAGGAAACAGGAAAGATGAAAGGCATGTAAACTGCTCCCTGAGTAGCATGCTTGTAGACTGAGGGGGGGAAGCCCCATGCTGCTTTGCTGTGTGCGTAGACTAGTAGTACCTGGATCTGCAAACTGATGACATCTGAGGTGGGCTGCCAAGCAGACGCTGGCTGGGACTGGACTTTTGCTGGGCTAGGTAGTCTCTACTCAGCTGCACAGGCTCAATTCTGGACTCTCCCAAGGCAACACATGGGCCCCTGCCCCAGGGTTATCTCACAGTGCCTTGGAAGAAACTGGCGAGAGGGAGGCAGATAAAAAGCGGGCTGTGATGAGTCTGGAGGAAGGCATTAGTGTCTAGTCCCAATTCATGGGTCATAGCATGGTCCTTCAGAACTATAAATAAAATGCTTGGCTTTCATCAAGGAATTCTAGCAATCTGTAATGCCTTTGAGTATAACAAAGGGATCTGTATATCATAGAAACACATGAAAGTATACTCGCCCAAAATTCTTACATGATACAAAGGAATTACTCCAAATATACTATGGAATAATAGAATTCTACCGAATGGTCTCTAAATCTCCAAATGTTTTTTTTTTTAATTGTCACATAAATCATGATAAAAGGAAAACTAGCATATGCTCTCAATCTTATTTGAATACTTCTTCCACTGGAGCACATGTTCAGGAACTGGAAGATGCCTATAATGTGTAACCAATCTCACAGTTTGATTTGAAGCCTTCTCTGAAATGGCATGTGCTAATCACTTCGTAGTTTAATGTGGAGCAATACACATAAAGCACTGTCAAATATAAAAATATTTAATTAAAAGAAGGTCATCTTGAAATCCATCCAAGGGGAATCATTCATTTAAGTGGAAAGGTCATTCTGTGGTGCCCACCCAGCTCTGGTCTTGCGAGTGACTGGCCCCACCCATTTCTAGGCCATCATCTTGCATGGAAGACGCCATCAACTAATGGTGTCTCCAAGCCTCTTTCTGCTTCCTCCCAACCTGCTCCGCCCTGCTCTGTTGATGTCTGTCTCTGATGAGCTAGTCGGGGAGACTGGGCATCTCCTCTCTGCCCTTTGGATTCTGTGTTCATCCTGGTCTTCCTCAATGTTATGACTTGTCTGCTTGGTGTCTGCTCTCCTTCTCCCAGAGCTTCTCGTGTCCTCCTGAAGCAGCCTTGCCCTGTCCTGTGGGAGTCGCGACCATCACCCATCCACTCGTGTCTTGCCCAACCACTGTGAGGAGCAAGCAAGACTGCTGGATTTGACCTGAATCCACAGTCCAGGGAATCTTCCCTTCCCCGCCTAAGGCCCAACCCAGGGCCCAAGCTGGAGATGCCCTTCATCTTTCCCTCTGTCATGACCTAGGCTGTGGAGTATGGAAGGCTAGCATGGGACTCTTTCCTCTTCTGCAGGCTCATGCTTCAGAAGTGAAGGTAGAGCCACTTGCCCTGAGCTTGTTGCAGCTGATGCCAGGCACGTCAGCTCAACTCCCCTGCCTCCAGTTTCCCCAGAAAATCATGGAGGCCAGTAAAACATCCAAGTTCAACACAAAGGGGTTGACGTGTTGAGGTTCAGGGTCTCCGGGGCAGCATTCCACTCACCAGGGAGAAGTACTGTGGTCAGTGCTGGGCCCAGCTGCTGCGTCCCCTCAGAGAGGACTCTGCAGGGTGCCCCTGCCTCAGCTCACCCCATAGACCTGGCGCATGTGCACTGACTGGCAAGAGGGCAGTCAGCATGCCAGGGGCTTCCAGAGGTTGAGATTAGTGCAAAGCTACATCCCCTCACCCCTGCACGGTCATGTCAGAGAGGGAGAGAACAAGAGCCCTCAGCTGATGTCGGCCCCTCCCGGGGAAACCAGGGGAGCAGACACAGGGTAGAACAGCTTCCCTCTGCACAGCAGCCCTGAGCAGCTTTGGCTCCATTGCAGGAGTCACCCTGTGGGCAGGCGTGGGAGAGACTGGTTGGGTCCTGCCTGGAAGCCCCTGGGAAGCCAGGCCAGCTCTGTGGGCCCTGCAGTAGGGGAGCTGGATCCTGTCTCCCCGGCAAACCCAAGATGAATTCAGGGACTTCAGGCAGCTTCAAGAGATCCTAGTCTTCCAGCACCCACTGGGCCCGAGGCCCCTCCAAGTGAGTGGACACTTGATCTTCACAGCCTCTACTCCTGTTCCCTCTCATCACCATCAAGGTCATGGACACTCTGGGCACTCCAAGCAGGAAGCCAAGATCCAGCCACATTCCAGAGCAACACGGATGTTGACTGCCAGCAGATGCCACCAGGACAGTATAGAGTCTTACGGACTTCTGTCTGTCCCCAAGTGGCCCTGACCACCCAAGAGGACCTACACTATTTACTATGTTCCTCCACATAAGGCAAAACTACCCACCCCCTATATGCCCTTGTTCCTCTGCATGACCAAAGCTCTGAAGCAGGTAGGGTCCTACTTAGGGGGCCATACCCAGGAAGGCCTATGGTCATCCACATCCAACTCCAACAAGAAAAGAAACTCATGTTCCCACAGGACAGAAGAGGCCGCCTGGGTCAAAACATCATGGTTCTTTTACCTGCATTACCAGTGCCATGAAAATGGGGATATCTTCTCTGGGACTGTCACTGTCACTAGAGGAATGAGTCAATCCTTGTTTTCCAACATTGCCTCTTCAAGCAATTCACCCATCTTCTGCAACCCAAGCTCCACTCAGTCAGTGCTCCTCCAGGCACCCTACCACCATGGGGAGATGGGTGTGGAGTTAGTGCAGACCAGGGAGAAGGGCCAGGGTCCTGGGGCCACACTGTGACTCTGGTCCTGCAGGGCGGCCCAGGGTGGGTGGTGTGGGAGGGCTTGTCTGACCAGAGCGTCCCAAGTTCAGTCGACCAGCGGGCCCCAACCATTTTGGCATCAGGGACCAGTTTCATGGAAGACAATTTTTTCATAGACTGAGGTGGGGAGATGGTTTCTGGGTTATTCAAGCACATAACATTTATTGTGCACTTTATTTCTATTATTATTACATTGTAATATATAATGAAATAATTATACACCTTTTCATTAAAAAGAAGCATGAACAGAAGGTGGTAAAAATGGACGAAAATAAGCATTAGATTCTGACTGAAAGCCTGCCACCAGATGCAGCTGTACAACTGAAGTCCATCAACTCACTTTCTGACAGGGATTGGACACAAGTCTGCAAGCAATTGGTTGACTATAGTCTCTGTGCAGCCAAACTTCACTGCTAAGGTTAATCTGTATTTGCAACCACTCCCCAGCACTAGTATCATCTCCTCAGCTCCACCTCAGATCATCAGGCATTAGATTTTCATAGGGAGCCACAACCTAGATCCCTCCACAACCTAGAGCATGTGCAGTTCACAACAGGGTTCATACTCCTGTGAGAATCTAATGCCGCTGCTGATCTGATAGCAGATGGAGCTCAGGCAGTCATGCAAGCGATGGGGAATGGCTGTAACACAGATGAAGCTTCGCTCACTTGCCTGATGCTCACCTCCTGTTGTGCAGCTTGGCTCCTGACAGGCCACCAACCAGTGCCAGTCTGTGGCCCGGGGACTGGTGACCCTTGCAGTAGATCTTCCTCTGGATGAACTCAGGAAAGCCCAAGTAAGAGGGCTTTGCAAGATGGCACAGTCTTATCTTAATTGCTCACTTAATGAAGGAAGCATTAAAGAGCAGTGCCTTCAGAGCTGGCAAAAAACTATTTCTTCTCAGAAGTTTCCATGACTTCAAGCTACGTTCAAAGTCTGTGCAGTGCCATGGCTGGAAACAGGAGAAACTGCCTGGCATGTCTCCAAACTTGTGAAGAACAGTGCCTCTCAAGCAGAGGTCATCTCTATATCTGCTTTCTGGGCTGACCCAGCAACAGAGTGCAAGGGAGTCTTCCAGTAATGGCAAGAGTTGTTGAGCGTGGCCATTGCTGGCCAAGGAACCCAAAGTCAACAGCTCACAATCACACAAACCTGCAACCAAAGAGACAACGCTAGACCCACCCTGACTGGTCATAGCAGCAAACACACACCCTTCTACTTCTCAAATAGCTCCTAGGATTTCAAGGGCTTTTTGAGATTTTTATTTTAAAGATGGGGTACAATTCAGGGTTAGGTATACAAATGGCCGTTGTACAGGTAAAGTTTGGGCCTGCCTTTGGTCCCCATTTTGCCTGGTTTGAGATCAGGCACCCTTACTGATGTAGCCTCCCCTGACAGTTTCCCACTACTGCCAATCCCTTTCTTATAGTATTATGGTAAATGTTCAGGGTTCGCTTATGAGTGAGAACATGTGGTACTCAGTTCTTTATTTCTGTGATATATCACTGAGTCTGATAGACTCTAAGTCTGTCCAAGTTGCTGTGAAGTTCACAATTTTGTCCTTCTTTATGGCTGCATAATATTTCAACGTGTATATGTACCACATTTTTTTCCAGTCCACTTTCAATGGTTCTACCTAGAGACAGAGTTAATCTTTCAGAAAAGGTTTGTGAAGAAGCCACAGAGCTCAACAATCTCCATAGTCTTGATATTTAACTTGTTTATTAAGCATGATCACAAACCTAACTGGCATTGCACTGGGGTGGGTCTGAAGGAGTTGAGGTGCACCGCGTGATTTCTCCTAACCACCCATGCAGATTCACACCATAGTGGACTCCCACACTGGGAAGGCATGAGCCAGGCAGGTCCAAGTGACAGCTTGAAGCCTCAGAGACAGAACCAGTGGCAGCTCTCTGCTCACATAAAAAAAAGAGAGACACTGAGTACCACGTTTTCTCACTCATAAGCAGACCCTGAACAATTACATTAATAAAGGGGTTTGCAGTAGTGGGAAACTGCCAGGGGAGGGGGGACACAACATCAGTAAAGGTATCTGATCTCCATCCGGGTGAAGTGGGGACCAAAGGGAGGCCCGAACTTTACCTGTACAATGAGCATGTGCACAGCTAACCCTGAATTATACCCCACAACTTTAAAATAAAAATGTTTTTAAAAGAAAGAAAAAGAGAGACAGTGGTCGGGGAAACCAGTGGAAGCCTATTATCCGCTGAGCCAGTCAGTTGACAAAAGCCCACAAGCACTTCCTCCTGGCCAGCGGTGGCCATTGTGGTAGGAGGGCCCCACATGAGAGGAGGAGGAGAGGAGGGAGAGGGAGGGAAGA
>NW_007245006.1:0-761 GCF_000164805.1 Carlito syrichta
TCAGTAAATGGTGCTGGGAAAACTGACTGACCACATGCAGAAAATTGAAACAGGACCCCTATCTATCCCCATACATAAAAATTAACTCCAAATGGATCAGAGACCTAAATGTAAAACCTCAAACCATGAAAACCTTAGAAAGTGAAGGACATACCCTCATGGAAATTGGAACTGGCATCCAATTCCTGAGCAAAACCCAAAACCCACAGGCCATAAGGGATAAGATAGACAAGTGGGACCTCATTAAACTGACAAGCTTCTGCAAAACCAAAGAAACCATCAAGAGAGCAGGAAGATAGCCTACAGACTGGGAAAAAGTATTTGCCAACTCCAGGTCTGACAAAGGCTTAACATCTTGGATCTACAAGGAACTCAAACGTGCTGAAAAGAAAAAAACAAACAACCCCATTATAAAGTGGGCAAAAGATATGAACAGACACTTCACAAAGGAAGACATTCAAGCAGGCAACAGACACATGAAGAAATGTTCACCTCACTAATCATCAAGGAGATGCAAATCAAAACCACACTGAGATACCAGCTAACTCCCGTCAGAATGTCAATTATCAATAACTCAAAAAATAACAGTTGTTGGGAAGGGTGTGGCGAAAAGGGAACACTTCTACACTGTTGGTGGGAGTGCAAACTAGTGCAAACTCTATGGAAAGCAGTGTGGCGATCCTAAAAGCTCTAAACATCAACTCCCATATGACCTGCAATCCCCCTCTGGGAACATACCCTGAAGAACTCAAATCACTCTA
>NW_007245007.1:0-8364 GCF_000164805.1 Carlito syrichta
CAAACCATCAAGAGAGCAGGAAGATAGCCTACAGACTGGGAAAAAGTATTTGCCAACTCCAGGTCTGACAAAGGCTTAACATCTTGGATCTACAAGGAACTCAAACGTGCTGAAAAGAAAAAAACAAACAACCCCATTATAAAGTGGGCAAAAGATATGAACAGACACTTCACAAAGGAAGACATTCAAGCAGGCAACAGACACATGAAGAAATGTTCACCTCACTAATCATCAAGGAGATGCAAATCAAAACCACACTGAGATACCAGCTAACTCCCGTCAGAATGTCAATTATCAATAACTCAAAAAATAACAGTTGTTGGGAAGGGTGTGGCGAAAAGGGAACACTTCTACACTGTTGGTGGGAGTGCAAACTAGTGCAAACTCTATGGAAAGCAGTGTGGCGATCCTAAAAGCTCTAAACATCAACCTCCCATATGACCCTGCAATCCCCCTCCTGGGAACATACCCTGAAGAACTCAAATCACTCTATAAAAAAGATACTTGCACACAAATGTTTATTGTAGCATTGTTCACAATAGCAACCATGCTGTCCATCAAAAGAGGACTGGATTAAAAAATGTGGTACATATACACGATGGAATACTATGCAGCCATAAAAAAGAACAAAATCATGAATTTCGCAGCAACCTGGTTGGAATTAGAGTCTATACTACTGAGTGACCTCTCACAGAAACTAAGATCTGAGTATCACATGTTCTCACTCATATAGTGGACCTTGATCATCATACGCACTACCATAAGAAAATGACTGACAGTGGTGGGAAACTATGGGGGGGAAGGGGGATGGGATTAATGGTAAACATCTGTCTGGGATGGGGAGACACCTGTTATCAACAAGGGGGCCTGAATGAAGCATATTTGTATACCTAACCCTTAACTGTACCCCACAATATCATAATAAACAATATTGATTTTTTTTAAAAAAGAAGAAGTCAAAGATGACAAAAACAAATAGAAAAATATTCCATGATCATGGATTGGAAGAATCAGCATTGTTAAGATGTTCATCCTACCAAATGCAATCTACAGATTCAACACTATACCCATTAAATTACTAACATCATTCTTCTCAGTCCTGGAAATGACAATTCAGAAATCATATGGAAACAAACACAACCATGAATAGCCAAAACAATCTTTAACAAAAACACAAAGCAGAAGGTATCACACTTCCAGACTTCAAACTTTACTATAAGGCTACAGTAATCAAAACAGCCTGGTATTGGTATAAGAACAGGCATATGGACCAATGAAAACAGGACAGAGATTCCAGAAAGAAAACCTCAATTTCTCAACCAACTCATCTTTGACAAAGCCTCCAGCAACAACCACTTGGGAGAGGAGAACCTATTCAGTAAATGGTGCTGGAAAATCTGATTGACCACGTGTAGAAGAATGAAACAGGACCCCTACCTATCACCGTACACAAAAATCAGTTTCAAATGGATCAAAGATCTAAATGTGAAACCCCAAACTTAAAAATCTTAGAAAATGCAAGAGACACTCTTAGGGAAATCAGAATAGGCAACCAATTTCTGATCAAAACCCCAAAAGCCCATAAGAGATAAGATAGACAAGTAGGACCTCATCAAGCTGAAAAAGCTTCTGTAAAGCAAAAGAAACCATCAAGAGAGCAGGGAGACAGCCCACAGAATGGAAAAAAAATATTTGCCGTCTGCGTATCAGACAAAAGTCTAATATCCAGGATCTACAAGGAATCCAAATGTGCCAAACAGAAAAAAACAAACAGTCCCGTTAAAATGTGGGCAAAAGACATGAACAGACACTTCTCAAAAGAAGACATATAAGCAGCCAACAGACACATTAAAAAATTGCTCAGCTGGGCTCGGTGGCTCAGCCTGTAATCCCGCGCCTTTGGGAGGCTGAGGTGAGTGGATTGCCTGAGCCTGCGGGTTCAAGACCCGCCTGGGCAGGCGAGACTTCATCTCTACAATAAATCAAAAAATTAGCCGGGCGTGGTAGCGTGCGCCTTGTAATTCCGGCTACTCAGAAGGCTGAGGCAGAAGGATCGCCAGAGTCCAGCAGGTCGAGGCTGCGGTGACCGGGAGCGGCCGCTGCACTCCAGGCTGGGCAACAGAGTGAGACTCCAACTCAAAAAAAAAAAAAAAAAAATGTTCAGCCTCACTAATCATTAGAGAAACACAAATCAAAACCACATTGAGATACCACCTAACTCCAGTAAGAATGGCCATCATTAATTAAAAAAAAAAAACAGATGGTGGCAAAGATGCAGAGAAAAGGGAATGCTTCTACACTATTGATGGGAATGCAACCTAGTTCATCCTCTATAGAAAACAGTGTGGTGATTCCTAAAAGAACTAGAAATTGACATTACATACAATCCAGCAATCCCCCTTCTGGGAATATCAATCTACAAAAAAGATACCTGCACATACATTTACTGTAGCACTATTTACCATCACAAAAACATGGAACAAACTGTGCTGACCTGGACTGGATTTTAAAAATGTAGTGTATATACATGATGGAATATTATGCAGCCATAAAGAAGAAAAAAATTATGGACTTCACAGCAACTTGGATGGATTTAGACTCTATCATACTCAGATACTCAGTGATTTATCATAGAAACAAAGAACTGAGTACCACATGTTTTCACTCATAAGCAGACCCTGAACATTTATCATAATACTATAAGAAAGGGATTGGCAGTAGCCAGATATTGCCATGGGCAGTGTATGGAGGAAGGGACATAACATCAATAAGCATAGCTGATCTCAAACTAGGCAAAGTGGGGACCAAAGGGAGGCCCAAACTTTGCCTGTATGATGTCCACTTGTATACTTAGCCCTGAATTGTACCCCATGTCTTTAAAACTTAAAAAAAGGCCAGGCATGGTAGCTCAAGTCTATAATCCCAGCACTTTGGGAGGCTGAGACGAGAGGATTGCCTGAGCTCAGGGGTTCGAGATCAGTCTGGTCAACTTGATGAGAACTCATCTCTACAATAAATCAAAAAATAAACCAGCCTGTAGTTTTAGCTCCTTGGAAGGCTGAGGTGGAAGGATTGCCTGAGCCCAGAAGGTCAAGGCTGCGGTGGCCATGAGCACGCCACTGCACTGTAGCCTGGGCAACAGAGTGAGACTCCAACTCAAAAAAACAAATAAATAAAATAAACTTTTTTTTAAAAGATAGAGAGATGAGAGAATACTGGGAACATGAAACACTTTTGTTTGTTTCTTACTGTTTCAGCTGTACTTTTTTCTTTTTTTTTTTTGAGTTGGAGTCTCACTCTGTCACCCAGACTGGAGTGCAGTGGCAGCTCCTGGCCACTGCAGCATGACCTGCTGGGCTCCGGCAATCCTTCCACCTCAGCCTTCCGAGTAACTGGAACTACAGGCACGCGCTACCACGCCTGGCTACTTTTTTGATTTATTGTAGAGATGAGGTCTCGCCAAGTTGCCCAGGTGGGTCTCGAACCCGCGGGCTCATTCATCCACTCACTTTAGCCTCCCAAAGGCGCAGGACTACAGGCTGAGCCACCAAGCCCGGCTTACATTTGTTTTTAAACCTTCTGTACATCGTTCTGGTTTTTGTTGTTTCAACTTGGTAATTCTTTAAAAGCTGCCATGGACTTTCTTATATTTACAGCATCAGTATAAAGTTTCCCAATGAGTTTCCCCAGAACATTAGTTCCATGAGATACTTCATGCAATAAAGACTTTGCAGCTATATAAACTTGTGAAATAGTTATATCTCTCTCCTGGAGATTCACAATGCACAATAGCAACTTAAAGTTACAGAGTATTCATGTAAGAAAGAAAACAGATTACTTTTGTTAACTCGGTGTTACCCAAATATATTTGACCGCAGAACATTTTGTTTACATATAATACTAGCATCAGGCTAGTATTCAAAGACTATACTTTGGAGAATGTTGCAGCTCAAAAGTCAGCAGGTTTTAGCACTTTTTTCTTTACGTGTGGGTATCTATGCACATGTTTGTTTATACATTCATGGTAATAAGTCCAGGCCAATGATTTGCAAATACAAATGATCTTGCCCCCCAGGGGACATTTGGCAATGCCTGGAGCTATTTTGGATTATCACAACTTGGGAGCTGCTCTTCGCATCTAGTTAGTGGAGGCCAGGGTGGATGCTAAACATCGTACAATAGACAGGATAGTTCCCCACAACAGAGAACTACCTGGTCTATACGTTAATGGTACCAAGATTGCGAAATTCTGACCTAAGCAGTGGTTAACTCTGAGAAGTTAGTGCAGGCAGGGGATAAAGACAGAGTTTTGACTGGGCTCAGTGACTCAGTCTGTTATCCCAGCACTTTAGGAGGCCAAGGTGAATGGATTGCCTGAGCCCACAGGTTCAAGACCAACATGGCGAACCCTCATATCTACAATTTAAAAAAAAAATTAGCCAGGTGTGGTAGCACATGCCTGTAGTTTCAGCTACTTGAAAGGCTGAGGCGGAAGAATAGCCGGAGCCCAGCATGAGCGTGCCACTGCCCTCCAGTCTGGGTGACAGAATGAAACTCCAACTCAAAAAAAAAAAAAGAGAGAGAGTTTCACTTCTGATCTTGCACAGGCAAACTTTAACTACTTTTGTAGCTAAGACTGTAAGTAAGCAATATACATACATTATAGAAAAGCTGAAAAGTACGTCAAATATAAATCTTAAATTACCCAGACATAAACACTTTAGTTGAATGCTAATCTCCCCTCCATTCCAGATTTCTAGAAATAGAAAAATACTATTAATAAATCCACAACAGCCTAGGATAACAATAAGGGATGGTCATATTGGTCTAGATAACATATACAATCTCTCAATTATGGGAGGCAAGAAGGTCAGTGAAGAAGATCATGCCCAAAGTGATAGGAAGAAGGTGTGCAGCAGCAGCTTGAAGGGTACTTCAAGTCAGAGGCAACATACACAGTGAGGCGATTATTAGGGAGTCCACTGGAAGAGCAACCAGTTAGTCTCAGTTAGTATGCTGCCCCTATACTGCCGAATAGTGGAAGGATCAGGTCCCAAACAAAAGTAAGCAGCGTGGAGACCTTAGTCCAGAGAGGCAGGTTAATGCCTAGAGGAGATGGCAACTTTCTGAAGGAGTGAAAATCTCCCATACCTAGAGTATCCCATGCCATCGACAGCCTATACCTCCCCTCCCCTGCAATCATTAGAGGAAGGTTAGAGTTCGACAAAGAAGTGCACAGTATTCATAGATGGAACAAGAGATAATCTAAAGTAAGAGCATATATACATGTATAAAGTATTTGAGAAAAAAGGAATTCTAATCCTTACAATGACAAATGGAAGACCAAATTCACTTTGGAGGAATATGTCTTCACTTCAGGCAACTGACGGGGTTTCAATTTGTGGAAATATTTCAGTTTCCATTGATTAAGGTGTAGTTTTAAATGTAATGTAATACAGTCATGATGGGTGCTGTGAAGGTGTTTTAGGAGTAAACCCATTCTTCTTACTTATGTATTTTTCTAATTGCATACAAGAGCGACATATAATAAAATCTATGTTTAGGTCAAAAATTATTTCAATAAACATAAAATAAAGAAACAACGTAAAGAAAAGTATTGCATCATAGTTTGGTTATGTTTTGAAAAAAATTCTCTTAAGTTGTATTTTTATTCTGTTCTCACCCCATAGCAACAACCATTAGCACGGAAGACTTATATGACTAAATGTGTGGGGGTTTCTCTCCACTACCAAGCAGCAGATACCAGCTGGGTGTCCTCTAATTTAATTCAACCTGGAGATGGTGTCTGATCTCACAGGCTAAGGGCTCAGTTCCCAAGACCTTTTCTCTCTGTTTCCCCAGTCATAAGTCCAGGCCTTCAGAAATTCTGACCAGCTGGCTTCAAGTTGAGGTTCCCACAACCCCCTTTTGGGGCTTGATTAATTTGTTAGAGCAGCTCACAGGACTCTGTCAAACACATTTATCAGTTTATTATGATGGATATTTTAAAAGATACAAATAAACTGCTAGGTGAAGAGATACATAAGGCAAGTCCTGAAAGGTCCTGAGTGCAGAAGTTTCTGTCCCGGTGGAGTTGGGGTGCACCACTCTCCCAGCATGTAGATGAGTTTTTTGTAACCTTCCTGTCAGCCTCTATGTGTCTAGCTCTTCAGAAGCTTCCCCATCCCTGTCTTTTGCGTCTTTCATGGAGACTCTATTGGTCATTCATGACTGAAGCATGGACAACTGTGTCAAAATGTGATGGGATAAAAAAGGTATGACTTCATACTAACAAACTGAGGAAAATCCAGGAAGACCTGTTTGTTTAGATTCCTCGTGGCCTCTCTATGTAGTATTCATTTCCTCCTCCAGAGTATGGGGCAGGATCCGCTCTGGAATGAGAGTCTTTTTGACCCACAATGAGACGGGAGTCCTGACTTGGGCAGGTAAAAAGAGAACAGGAGAAGGTCAGAGAGGGATGCTGCTCCCTGAGGCCTAAATCACCCCCAATGTCATAACAAAGTCTGTGACAAACGCTATGGGAGTTATGAGGCATGGATGAACCATGGATGAAAACCAGTATACTACTGTGTGTGCCAAAAAAAAGTATACAAATTTTAAGAGATGTTATCTCTGTGTTACTTCCTGGTTAAATTAAATTACAGTAGCAATGTACAGAATCAGACTGTAGTATTTCTATATGCCTTCATACATAGTTATTTATAATAGCATTAAGCAAATCAGGTACCTAAAAATAATCTTATTTTTTGAGATATCTATAGAGAAAATTGTACAATTCTATTAATGGATACAAAAGAATATCTAAGTAAATGGAGAGATATACCATATTCATTCAGTAGAACGCTCAATATTTAAACACATAAATGTTCCCCCAATTAATTTATAGATTCAATAAAAAGTCAACCATTTCCATTTATTTTTGTGAATCTTGACAAGATGGTTCTAATAATGTAGAAATACATAGGATCAAGAATAGCCAAGACACTTTTTAAAAAGAGCAAAGAAGACTTGCTTTACCAAACAGCAAGACTTAATACAAAATGATTGTAATTAAAGCAATGTAAGGGTTTGTGTAGAAACAGGTAAGTGGATTAATAAACAGAATAGAGCCCAGACACAACTTACACATATTTGAACATTTGGTATGTCTTATTCTGGATTATACAGGTTTTTCAATAAATGGTGGCGAGTTCATTGAGTAACCATATGGAAAAAAATAAAATTGCATCCATACCTCACAACATACACAAACATCAACTCCATGAGTAATGAAGACCTAATCATAAATGTCAGACTAACAAGCTCTAAGTAGTGAGGAGACTGTCTTTATAATTTAGGAATAAAGAAGGGTTTCATAGCCAAGACACAAAAAGAACTGAAATTTTTAAAAGTATTAATAAGTTAGATCATATAAAACCAAGAACTTCAGTTTATCAAATGCCACCATAAAAGAGTGAAAATGCAAGCCACAGAGTAGAATAAGATATTTGTAACATATATAACTAAAAAATATTTATGTTCAGAAAACATAAGCAACTTCTAAAAATTGGTTAAAAAAAATAGAATACAATTTTTTTAATGGGACAAAGTCTAGAACTTCACAAAATTGAAAATCTAAATGACCAATAACATGTGACATAATATTTAATGTCAGTAGTAATCAGGGAATGCAAAGTAAAACCAGTATGAAATAGCTTTGGGTACCTCTCATATTGGCAAAAATAAAAATTCTGACAATATCAAAAGTTGACAAGGATGTGAGGCAAAAGAACTTTTACACACTGCTGATGGGTCCATGAATTGTCTCCAAAACTTTGAAAAACAGCTTAACATTATTAGTAAAGTTAAAGATATTCAACTTGAGTAACATGTTCACTGCTTGGGCAATGGGTTCACTAACAGCCCAAAGTTCATCATCATGCAATATACCCATGTAAAGAATCTGAACACGTACACCTCTGAATTTAAATATATATATATATTTAATATATATATATATTAATATAATATTAATATTTAATATTAATATAATATTAATAATATAATAATATATATATTAATATATATATATATATACACACACAAACTGTATTACCTAGCATTTTTCCCCTCGATATGCCTTTGAAATAAATTCTTAAAAAACAAACAGCTCCATTACAAAGTGAGTAATAGATATGAATAGACAGTTCTCAAAAGAAGATATACGAGCAGCCAACAGATACATGACTAAATGTTCAGCCTCACTAGTCATCAAAGAAATGCAAATTAAAACTACAGTGAGAGACCACCTAACTCCAGTCAGAATGGCCATCATCAGTAACTCAAAAAATAACAGATGCTGGA